>NC_044987.1:42570207-42736785 GCF_008728515.1 Papio anubis | reverse complement strand
ATAGATTCCAGAGCCAGATTTCCCAGGGTTGAATTCTAACACATTTACATATTGACTGTGTGACCCTGGACGAAGATTTTGATCTTTCGGTTTCTCATTTTCACAGTTGCAACACAAAGATAGTAACATCCTCCTGATAGTTTTGTCACGAGATTAAATTACTTAATACATGCAAAAAACTTGAAACAGTGTTTGGTACATCACATATTATTTATTGATTTTTGACAATGGCTGGACACTAATAATTCAATGGAGAAAACTAGAGATACAGTACTTCTCTCAATAGAATATATGAAGCTTATATTCTATTCAAAGGGACAGACCCAAAACTCCAATCACACAGGCAAAGAAAATAACTGCATGTTACAAGAGGACTTATGAAAGGAAGAAGAAAAGGAGCTGTGATGGAGAGAGATAAAGGGAAATTTGTTAAGATAGAGAGGTCGGGGAAATCTTCTCTAAAGGGATAACAATCTAAAAGGTAAAGGATTACTCCTGAGGAGGCTGGAGAGGAGAACATTCCTGAAAGGGAGTAGCAGTACATACAAAGGGTGCGGGGTAGTGAAGAGCTTGGTGTTTGACGAACTGAAAGAAGTCAAGGTGTTGGGAAAGGTAGAATGCTCTATTTGGTGTTATTTCGTAAAGCCGGTCATCTGCAAATATCAATGCAAAATTTCTCCTTACATTCATGAGCTGTGTAGCCCATGCCTGATACTAAGTAGTTTTCTTATGCTGGTTTTTTTTCATGTTTCAAGACAGAACTTAGCAAGGTGTTAAATGGAGGGGAAAATATACAATCATAGGCTTACAGAACATCAACAAAAAAAAATTGAAAATTTACTGTTTTTACATGTATTCCAAAATAACCTAACATCCAAAGTTCCTAGTGACTCTACAGTTTTAGTCTTAACTCTGCATTTGCATTTATAAAAGACTTTAAATCTGAATAAAAGTGGCAAGACTACACCTGTGACACCATAAATGGCACATAAAACCAGACGCCAACGATCCTGTGTGAAAAGCAGAGGGAGGGAAAGAAAAAAATAAAGAACAAAAGCACAAATGGTCTGAAACCACAGGTTGCCAAAACCATGCAGGTGTGAAGAAACCTAATGATTTAAGAAAAGAGGGGAAAACATACAGTCCTGAAGGTCCAGAGAAGGTCATCTGTCCTGGATTTCCATTACCACGTTATTCTTTGATATGAATGTCCTAATTGTAACTCTAGCATATTTTCATGTGAGTAATGTAACCTGAAGGTTCTCTCAGAAGAAATTCTTACAGATAGAGCCAACTTCAATGCATAGGGTAACCCCAAAAGCAACATCTGGTTGAGCACCAGGAGTAGTTCAGTAAACTCTGAAGTGTCTCACAGGTGGATTGCTTATCTCATGAGGTCACAAGGAAAACACAAATATATAGGGGGAAGCACAGCTGCAGCGACCACAGGAACTGCTCTGATACAGTATTTCCCATCCTTATGATCAGGCACAAGTTCTTGCCTTAACTTCCCAGGCAGAAGTGTCAGCCACTTCCTAAAATAAAAGCAATAAACAATGCCAGAAACTAATTTTACAACAATCTTTTATTGAAGTAGAGAATATTGATGGTCAGATATTGATAGAGTAATAATTTTTGGGACGTCATAGAAGAGGAAACCTGGCAAAGGAAGTGTCCGTCTTCAAATTCACAAATTCATTCTTTCAACGGATAATTATCAGCTGGCCTACTACATGCAAGTCATAACTGGGGATACAGCAGTGATATCTTGCCCTCGTGGTCTCTAAATGATTTCAACCAATATTTTCAAGTGCCTTCTCTGTGTCAGATACCATGCTAGAATCTCAGGACAGAGAGTTAAAAGTCACAGTTGCTGCCTTTAAGGAACTCACAATCTAATTGGAAAGGCATGCAATTCAGGCAGTACAGCATGAACAGTTCTATAATAAAGATTTGCACAGGGTGCTAGGGAGCCCTGCCTGGGGAAAGGCATGTTAAGAAAATCTTTCAGGTCACATGAAGACTGAACTGAGTCTTCAGTGATAAGGAAGACTGACCCAAGCTGAAACAAAAAGAAGTTACATTCCCAAAAAGCTAATTTACATGAATAAAGTCACATAACTACGAAATATAGTAATAGCTAATATTTATTGCAATTTTACAATGTATATGTCCAGTATATAATGAGTACTTTATAAATAAATAGGATAATATATTAAACTCATTTTTCAAATGAAGAAACTGAAGCTTGGGGAAATTAGGTCACTTAAAGTAAACTTAAACACTTACTTAGTAAACTAGAGCCAGAATGTGGTTCTATACATGAAACTCCAGAGCTAGAGCTCTAGATCGCTGTGCTTGAATGTCTGGTATGTCTGTAGAGTAAGTTTGAATTGGGAAACACAAGTGTAAAATTAGGCAGAAGCCAGATTTTGCAAAAATGTGTAGAACTTACTAAAGGCTTGGATTTAAATTTGAAGGTAAATTGCCAATAAAATATTTTAAACAGGAAATTATCACAATTAGATTCAGGTTTATATTTCTTTTTACTCTAACTATAGTTCATAGATTTCAGGAGACAAAATCAAAGGCAGAGGGAACGAAGTAGGACACTAGAATAGTACAGAGAGAGATGGTGATGTCCTGAAATAGGGGAGTGGCCGATAGGTAGGAAACATATATGAGACATGGGATAGGGCATTACTTTGAGGTGAGAGGTGAGAGAGAGAAAAAAAAAGTGTCTACCCCAGATTGGGAAAATGTGGCTGTCCTTAGCCAGGATTTAAAGACGGGAGGTAGAGCAAGCTTTTCTGTTTTGCACAATTTGAGGTCGACACTATCATGAGGCATTCAAGTGGAAATTTCTAGCAATTTGAACACGTGTTAGATGTTCAGATTAATTGTGAAGACAAGTTAGCTGACTTTAACCACCAGAACAATCATATAAGAGAAATGTTAGTAGAGTAATCCAAAATGCAGTATGTTCGATTTCAAGGCCAGCTTCTGCCATTTACTAACCATGTAAACTTAAATCAATAATTCAGAATTTCTGGTCCATAGTTTACTTTTCTTTAAAGTAAAGCAGACAGTACTATGTGACCTCTAAAGTCCATTCTAACTCTAAAAGTTCTATTTTTCAATGTGTTTTTATTTTGGTCTTATGTCTTAAAGAGTTCACCATCTAATAAGTGACAACGAAATACTGGAAAGAGATGAGGGATATGGATCAATGTCATAGTAAGAAAGAATGAGGATTTAAATGAGAATAAGTTAAATTTGAATAAAACTTTATTCTCTTATTTATTCTACAAATATATATTGAGTTCATGCTATGTGCCAATCACTATATTATTTTCTATAATTAAAACAAACATGGTATTGTCTTTGTAAACCCATATGTCCTTGAGAAAGTCACTTAATCATGTTTTTATTTTAGGTGTAAACTTAGGCTAATAATAACTCCACTGCTATCATGCTAATCAAGGGCCATAATGTACTGAAGAGTCCTTTATAAACTTGATACAATTGATAATGTTGATATTATTCTCCTGTAAGAATCTCACTATCCCCAGTCTCAGAACATCATACTTTGCACACTGAGAGCATTAAAAAACTATATTTCATCAAATCTTCATGGACTTTGATTCACCATTATAATATGCATTGCTATGAAAGAAAAACTCTGCCAGTTAGGCTATGACACAATGATGGGATGTCATCAATTATAAAATTTACCCCGACTTCATAAATGTTAAAATATGAAAAAACAAATAAATTGTATAAAACTTGTGAGTTAGCAGCCAATGAGCTGAGTACATAATTAGCATGGAGATAACATGACGACCTTAGGAAAAGGATGTGGAAGACTAATTTAATTATTATCATTTAAAAAATAAACTCTCTAAATAAGGAAGCAAGAATAGACACAATTTGTGGGATTTCATCAAGCATTTGTTTACTTCTCAAATGATATTTTCACCAGTAATCTGTGCAGATCATGCTGTTCTGACATGATTTGCTGAATAGTCTGAAGTTTCTTTTACACAGACACTCACTGAAAAGGTGTCATATACAGGCACTGTGCAAGGATTTTAGGTGCAAAGAGGACAATATTCACAATTCCCACACAAGAACCTCAAAACTTGGATTGACTCTAAAAATTGGTTACTGAAAGATTAGGGCTACTTTGAAAACAATTTTTAGAAGGAGAAGTGGAGGCAGAGACCATCTGGTATTTGTGTTGCTTGAAAATTTCATCAGTGTTATCAATAAAAGATGCCTTCATTAAGTTTGCAGATAGTGACAATTTCAGAAAAGTAATTAAACTGTAAAAGAATGAAACTAAATGGAAAGCGAACTTGATAAAGTAATTATCTATTCAAACATGTTAATAGTCAATAGCTGGTAGTGTAAGATAATATAGTCTGGGAATGAAAAACAGCCATTTAAATACAGAATTAGAAACAATATGCAAAATAACCTAGATGGGCCTAGATATTGGAAAAATAGAGAATATGAGTTATTTGCTATAGCACCTGCTTTTAAAAATCTGGAGAAATCATGGGAGAAAAAGAATGGCTAAAGGGAAATCTTAAGGAGGTGGAAGGGTTATGAACTAATGTCTAGAGATAACCCGAAGGGAGAACCCACCCGAGTTCAGGGCAAGAAGGGTTATTATGAAAAGCAGTGGCACAAACAATGCATTTCGTAGGGTCACAAGTAGAAAATGCAGCACACATTACCCATCACAGAGAGAAGAACTTCAATGATTCAAAAAGCAGCTATAAAATTATCAATTAAAGGCATGACCCTATTATAAGTAATGAGGTAAATATAAATATTCATTCTAATATTCCTGCAGCCATTTGTCATTCATGATATATCAATGTTTCCCAAAGTGCATTCCACAGAAGGATCGTTCCATAGGGTGACATTATATTGGTGTGAGGGTGTGGAGAATTAAGTTATATAAATATGTTTCGGAAACATCAGATTAAACAATGACAAACACATGACTTCATCAAGACATTCTTACAAATTTTATGAGATTATATGCATGTCTCCACCTTAGTCTCTATGATACAACTATTTTTTCCCCCTCACAAAGCATACTAAGGAGCTCTTCAAGTTCTACAGAGGTCAATTAAGAAAATTCCAGGCCAAGTGCAATTGCTCACGCCTGTAATCCCAGCACTTTGGGAGGCCGAGGTGGGCGGATCACGAGATCATGAGATCAAGACCATCCTGGCTAACATGGTGAAACCCAGTCTCTACAAAAAATAAAAATAAATAAATAAATACATAAAAATTAGCTGGGCGTGGTGGCAGTGGCGGGTGCCTGTAGTCCCAGCTTCTCAGGAGGCTGAGGCAGGAGAATGGCATGAACCCGGGAGATGGAGCTTATAGTGAGCCCAGATCCTGCCACTGCATTCCAGTCTGCGTGACAGAGAAAGATTCTGTCTCAGAAAAAAAAAAAAAAAAATCCAGTGCAGGTGACTCTCTGCCATAGGAGAGGCCTAAGAAGATATTCTCCTAAAACCCTAAAATTTCTTTTTTCTAAAAAATAATATAAAATCATTATTTTTTTTCAAGCCATGAAGGTTTGGAGAAGAATCTTCTTAAGGAAACAGAAGGAAGGCTGCATTTTTAAGAAGTCCTAAAGACTAAGCCAAACAAAGGACTGCTAAAGTAGAATTCATTTTTACTTGATGTAGATATAAGAATTTTCTAACAACAACAACAACAACAAAAAACCACTTTAGAATCTAGGCACATTTATAATCCCCTAGGAACCTGATGGCTTTACTAGACTGTAAACTCTTTTTATTTTTTTTTCTTTTAAGGAGCTACTTCATAGACATCACACTTAATTCCAAGTGTAAGATTAAATCACAACCTTCCAACTGTACTTTAATCTACAGACTTTGTCTTCTCAAATGGAGCAGGCATAAATTTTATTTATTGGTGTATCAGGTAGCTCTTCTAGGGGGTGATGAACACTGGCTTTAGGGCTCACTTGAGCGAAATACTATGTCAGGGGCTGCTGCCTGCTTCTGTTTGTAAAGCATTAGAGCAGAGATAAGAACTGTGTGTGACACACATCTTGCAAAGCCACCATTTGGGTCCTCCCACAGATTTAAAAACTATATCTGGTGAAATGATAGGGTATATAAACAATACGTCTCTTCCAAAGTCAGGCAAATTAATATTAGAGTCTAAAAAATAAATGTCTTGTTAATTTAGGTCTTCAAACAATACTTTGACAGATTCTAGCTTCCCTGCTCTTCTTTGCCTAGCACAATTATTTTCTTACACAACATTCAAAGAGCCCATGTTCACACTCAAAGGGTGAAATTCTTTGTTTACATAATAATCTATTTTTATTGATTCTTACTATATATGTCAGCTACTTTATTTGTTTTTCATTTAATCAAAATACTAATCCTATGAATTATTATTGCCATCCTAATATAAAGTGTTACAGTTTGGAAGGGGTTAAATCAAATGCCCAAAGTCACAGTCTTAATAAATGGCAAAGCTGTGTATATAATAAAATTATATCTTTTTGACTTTAAAGTCCATTCTGTTTTGATCTGAGCAATGGATCTTCAGAATATCAGCACTCTGCTGCTTTGCATGCTTAGATTGTTTGTTTAGATAGACAAATACATGATACTAATGAGCCCTAAGTCACAGACTATCAAGATTGCCACTGCTTTCACAAATGGCCTATGAGAAGGTCAATAAGTGAGCAGCCACTGTGAAAGTGACTGAAAACCAACTGTGACAACTGTTTCAGCTGTGACTGAAAACCAACCCTGGGTGTACAGGCCTCCCTGATCATAACTACACATACCATTAGGCATTTAATAGTGATTTTTGTGGGATGGTTATTTGCAACTACAACCTGTAGTCAATTGACCCAATATAAAGATGCCAAAGCTACATGTGTAGGGTTAAATATTCCTATCTTCATGTTTTGTGTTTCCTAGCAAATAGCCTATTCTGCCCAATCCCAAGGAATCTTTAGCATTCTTACATAAGCTTTTTTCTACTGCTTACATATATATCACCTTTAAAAAATGAGCATTATTGTACACCATATTATATATAATAATGTACATACATACATTATTATATAAAATAATCCCTATGTATATATTCACACTCATTCTGGATCCATGCCCTTGTCATTCCTTCCTCCACATAGCATTTCAACCCAAGACAGCTTATCTTGCTACATTCTTCACCTCATGATTATGGTTTTCCTTGTTTTATTATAGTTGCAGCTCCTAGGAAGAGCCTATAAAAAATATTATCTGGCCTATATCTTGAAGGGGGTGTACAATTATTCATGGTTTGTCTGATTCCCCCAATCCCTAATACTTCCTCTCTTATAAATGTACAAGATTCTGAGAGGTAGAGACTTAATAAAAGTTTTTATTCTCATGAAATCCTCATCTTGGGCTGTAAACCTTTTTTATAAAGATTCCTAGGAGACTAACAAGGAACTGAAGCAATGTGTTAATTCAGTCGTAATTTGCTAATTAAGAAAATAAATTTTTAAAAATTCAGGATGTCTCTGTAAAGACAATACTCAGTTCAACAATAAGAACATAGAAGAAGCTCTGCTAAACTGTTTACCACAGTATTCTTTTCATTGAAGTGTCAGGTTACAACATTAAAACACTGTCTCCCAAGTAATTCCATTAAGCAAAAGTCACTGTGTGTGGTTGCAAGATTATTATGTAATTACCTCTATGCATTTAGCATTCATTATCATAGGGAGATGAATCTGTGCAATCAACATTTGTTTAGACACACTGTTTTGTCAGCACTTGGGTGGCAAATGTCACTAAGCTAAATAAAAGCATTTCTTGCATATGCTTGTGCAATAGGAAAAACACTTGGGAAGTTAATTCTGTCCTATTACTGATTTTGAATGTCAGCTCTAACAGCCACAATAATAATTGGTTCAGGTAATTTTGACAGCTGGAGAGGACAGGCTAGATCAGGAAATGCATTGCAGATTCAGATTCTTACCACTGTAGTCCTTGAGTTAGGAAACTCAGGTGACTGATGTGTAATTCAGTAAGTGCTGAAGTGAGTTATGGCACACTTTTGTTAAATTGATTCAGATTTTTGGATTATACCAAATAGCAAAAGATAATCCTCTCATGTCATCTAGACACCTTGATAAAGCTCTTCAATGTAATATCTTAAACCACGAGATAAAAGCAGAACAACTGATAAAATGTTTTCAAAGACTGTCATCATAGACCATTTACATGGAGAAATGACACCAAATTTCATGCTATATGTTACACCAGAAGTCAGCAAACATTTCCTCTAAAAGGCAAGATAGTAAATATAAAGAGCCACTTAATCTTTGTCACAACTACTTAATTTTGCAATGGCAGCATGAAAGTAGCCATTTACCAATACATAATAAAATTAGCATGGCTGAGTTCCAATAATTTACAATAAATACAATAATTTAGGCAAAACAGGCAGTGAGACAAATTTGACTTGCGGTCCACAGGCTGTTGACACTTTGCTAGATTATGACCTCCCAGAAGGCTGCTGGTTGTTGTGACAACAGTGGTATTCCCTTAGCACAGGTGATCGTATGAGAGAGATCCTTCTGGTAACCTTTGAAAGACTCTCAAGTTCTGAGTCTATCTGGGTTTAGACTAGAGTTATATAAGACTAAGATCAGCCTTGATAAGGACAAGGAATCAGAGCAGCAACCATGCAACACATGAATGGTTCATCATGTGTGGCCATCATAGATCCTCCTTCCAATTTAAAAAAGAAAATCTAATCACCTAATACTTTAGCTTAAATATTTTGTCCAGGCCAATATTCTATTAAAGGTTTATGTTTCTATGGCGTTGGGAAAACTACTGAAGAACAAATTAAGATTTCTAACTCTGGTCCAGGCTTAGTGATAAATAAGAATGCGACATTGTTTATTTCACTTTATTTCTTTGAATCTGTTTTTTCTGTATGATAATGGCATTGAATTGATTATAACTAATGTTTCATCCAGGTCTACTATTCTATGATATATACACTCAAGTTTCATTATTCTCAGTAGTTATGTTCTACAACGTTGCCCTGAACACTGAATTACCAAATACCAAATCATTTCTTCAAAGGAAAAATAGGGATGGGTCCCTACAAGTCTGTGTTTATAACATTGTTGTCAAGCTATCAATATACAACATTATTTTATTTGTGTCTCTGTTTGAAGACACCATACATAATAGACAGTATTAATTCATTAGCATTGAACTCATAGTCAACAGCACTAAAACTCATGCCTGAACAAAGCTCCTTCAATATACATATTTTCTCTGATGCATATTGCAGGCTTCTTGCACTTAAGAACACTAGTCAGCCCTTCAGCACTATGCTTGAGCACTATTTTTAACAGTGAAATCACCAACAAAAAGCACAAAATTTGAGAAATGTAGCACTAAATAGACTGTAAAAAGGACATTCATGTATAATACGAGAGCTGAAATAGGCAGAGCTCTGCTGTGTTCCATTTCAGCTGGAAATATGTATGCCAGAAACTCAAATTTCTTGCCATTCTGTGCATGTCTGCGAATGACTCATCAGTGCCATTAGTATTGATTGGGGGATTACAATAAATTTCATAAGTAGATGAGTTTACAAATACAGAATCTGTAAATAAGAATTGACTGTTTTATGAATAAAGTGATTGCAAATCTCTGTGCTCCAATGACATAATTTTGTTTCCTTTTACTCTTCATAGAATTTCATGTACTATCCCTCCTCAGGATTCTTCCATATTCATCCTCTCTGGATCTCAAGCCATTTGCCCTCAGCCTCTGTGCCTAGACAAATACAGCAATCTTCAGTTTCTTGTCACTTTTGAAGTTAGTCCTTCCAAACTGATTCCAGAGTTAACTTGGTAAAAGCAAATCTGAGTATATTGCTTCACTGCTTAGCTGTCCCTGCGAATTCCTCTGTGACCCTAGAATAAAACCCTAAAGTTCAAACTTTTGGTTTGCTGTGTAGCACCTTCACAACTTAATCTAAACATAACTCATCTTCTGCCTCCATTCTCCTTATATTTTACATATTAACCACCCTTACATTCTTCTTTATCCATCCTTGTTTTTTCATAGGCCTTTCTTTGCTTATAGCTCAAAGTCCACCAACTCTGTGAACTCATTTTTGATTACCTTAGGGGGAAACAAAAGAGTAACTTACAGCATTGAAATTTGCTGTTTACAAGAAGATTATGCACACATCTTATCTCCTTAAGGACAAGAAATTTTCCTATAAATATTTCATGTTCTAAGACCTCAGGCTGAGACCACAGCATAGCAGATACTCAATAAAACAGTGTAACACATACAGAAGCAGTATGTATTTATTATTCACTGAAAATACTTATTACTACCTACTCTTTATCAGGCACCCTTCTAGGTGTTGAGGATACCACATGAATCAGAAAAAAAACAAGTAGTATTTGAGGCTCAGGAGCGAGTTATTTAATCCCTTCAAGTCTCGATGTTTTTTCGTGAAGTGGGAGTAAAAAATACATATACTGAGTAGGTCTGATGTGAGGATTAACTGAGATAATAAAGAAGCAGATACAATACTCAACATTGTGTTTAAAAGTAGCAAGTATTCAATACATGTTAATTTTATAGGTTTAATATGGAATACATTATCAGCTATTTCCAATGGTATGCAGTAGAAATTCCTACAATGGTTCTTAAAGTCTACTAAATTCTGACTTAGAGTTATTTTAGATCTCGCTTCATATTCCACAATTACATGCTGAAACTTCCTTTGTGAAAGTTTTCCCCAATTAGTGAGGTACGATGTCCTTTCTCTTGGTGAAATACATAATCTCCTGCAGATATTTATGATCAAACCTAGTCTATTATCTGTGCAGAAAACATGACTATATTAGCTTTAAAATATGTATGTTTATTTTTTTCATAAAACTAAAACCTAAAGGAAAGTGGCTACTGACATTGGTGCAATAAATCTCATTAAATTAGGACAAATGTATCTGTGATTCTCTTGGCCTTCCTCTTGTGATTTCTAGATGACTGCAGTAGGTGAGGCGATCATGACTGCATTCAAGGCAAGAAAGGAAAGGAGGGAAAGAAGAGGGGACAATATCTGCATCAGGAACATCAATCTTCTTAGAAAACCAGTTTAATTCCATCTACATTTCACTGAAAACAGTTATACCTCTTAATCACACCTCTGAATGCAAGGGAGACTGGAATAGCAAGGATTTTAATTTGACTCATTCATTACCATCTCAAACAGATTTGATTTCTGTTAGTTTGGAACAAGAGGGAAAAATAAATATTGTAGGCACTAGTACTGTTCACCCCACAAAGGAAACAGCCTAGGGTAGGTTTCACAAACCCAAAAAAGGTCAGTGAATAATCAAGAAATACGGGCCTCTCAACACATTTTGTAATAAATGCATAATTATATTTCTTTCTAAGGTACCATCATAAAAAGTGAAATATAGGCCGGGCGCGGTGGCTCAAGCCTGTAATCCCAGCACTTTGGGAGGCCGAGACGGGTGGATCATGAGGTCAGGAGATCGAGACCATCCTGGCTAACACAGTGAAACCCCATCTCTACTAAAAAATACAAAAAACTAGCCGGGCGAGGTGGCGGGTGCCTGTAGTCCCAGCTACTCAGGAGGCTGAGGCAGGAGAATGGCGTAAACCCGGAAGGTGGAGCTTGCAGTGAGCTGAGATCCGGCCATTGCACCCCAGCCTGGGCGACAGAGCAAGACTCCGTCTCCAAAAAAAAAAAAAAAAAAAGTGAAATATAAACTTTCTTTTTGTGTTATGGGAGGCATATCACAGCCCTCTTGCACTTAAGAACAATATTTGTGTAAGTAAAAAAAAGAGTTGACTCACTTCTAATGTTTTCTAAATACTGTTTTTCCTTCATTTCCTCTAGGACATTAATTCTCAAGCCTCATATTTCAAAATAGAGAAGAGTCCCTGAGAAACATAACTTATCCCACAAATATCATCACTTCAAAGGAAACTAGGTGTGAGAGATAGACAGAGTGGAGCATGGAGAATGCATCATGGAGGTGCTAGAAGAGACTGGATGAACCTACCTATAAGGCCTGCTAGCCCAGGTGCTCATAGCTGTCATTAGATCAATATATAGAGTAGCATTGACCTATAGGTTTCAGCACTTAGGTCAATACAAGTATATTGGCAACAGTGGCCTGAAGCATTGTATTGAGAAGAAGTTTGAAGCTATATCTGGAATCAGAGGGAAAGATCCAACTAATTATTTTGCATTATCTCTTGTGAGTAAAGGAGAAGGAAGTACAAGAGTACCAAGTATGTGCTGTACTTCATATAAATTAATATATTCAAGACTGCTAGAATTAGAATTGAAAGATTGCCTTATGCAATTATCTCCCTTTGAATATGAAGTAATATACGTTAGACTAGAACCTGGTCCCCTGACTTCACTTCCTTGTGAATTCCAGGGAGATTTCAGACATGAAGTGTGAAAAATAATTGGGAATCTCAAACTATTTTCGTCTCTTGACAAGAAAC
Organism: Papio anubis; assembly: GCF_008728515.1. NCBI lineage: Eukaryota > Metazoa > Chordata > Mammalia > Primates > Cercopithecidae > Papio > Papio anubis. The sequence continues at coordinate 42,724,186 of NC_044987.1, read as the reverse complement.
CCCATACACCGCTACCACTCCTTCCCACATTATGAAAAGTGAAGTAATAGATAAATCCCAAGGATGAAATGACTTTTAGAAATGGAAATAATTATTCATTCACTTAAAGTTCAGTTGGTTGCAGGGGAATAAGGATGTTCTGCTCTTGGAGTTATTAAGATATGCAGGCTCTTTTATGTGTTCAGCCCTCCTCTAGGTACTTGGAATGCTCTCATCCAGTTCCAGATGGAAAAAAGGGTGAAGGATCACCTAGAGGGTTTTCAAGGACCAAGTCAACAAGGAACATATATCACTGCCAATAGAATTTCATTTGCAAAGACTTCAGTCCAATGACCACACATAATTACAAGAGAGGATAAGAAATGTATTCTAGCTGTATTATCCAGAAGGATAGGAAATAGGGACTACAGAAACAATTAGCCAGACTGCCACAGAAGTCAATCACCCTGTAGAACCTCAACTAGGAAATAGCCACTAATGGGTTGCTGTTGCTTATCTGTGTGTATTTCCCACCAGTCTTTTCATATAGGTTAGAGGTCATAAACAAAACAGATCTAAAAGAAGACACATATATTTGTCTTGATTTTTTATAGTCTACCTTTATTTCACATTTAAAAGGGGAAATAATTTATTGGCAGTCAACTTGAGAGCAAAAATTTAAATTTGTTATAAATGTATTTCTCTAACTTTTTGCTTTTGAAATAGTTGCACATTCAAACAAAGTTGAAAAAATAGTAGAGAGCCATCCCATGAATATTTCATCCATGTTTTCCTTAGTGGTTACACATTAAGTAATTATAGTAGGAGCAAAACCAGGAAACTGACAATGGTACAACAGGCTGGACTGCAATGGGAGTTCCATCCCCCCATTAGGGCACCACTGATACCTCCCTGGGTCAGTGGTAGGAGTGTCCTCTAACTGTTTTCCATGTAACTTCCAAAGATGTATTTTACCATAGGGCCCTGGTGAAAGCCCTGACCCTCCCCTAGGCCTTTCCTGACAGTACCCCAGCAGGAAGAGAGAGAAACTTCTCACTTTGCCAGCCTCTCCATCTGCTCCCCACACTTACATCCTTGGGAAGGGAGTATAGTACCACATGGCAGCATTGTGTTGAGAAAGGGTTTGAGGATACAACTGGATTTAAAGATGAGGGAGACTCATGTAATTTTTTTTTTCTTAGCTATGGTGTTACAGCCTGGCAAGAGTAGATTTCTAGGTTCTTCATTTCATCTTTGCTGGTGCATGTAGAGTGGGGCCAAAGTTTGCTCTGTGGTGATTAGCAGCAGTAAAATAGTTATTGTCTAAAAGTTTTCTTTCCTTTTCTGGTCCTTCGGCTAGAAAAATTAGACTTTTATTGTGCTTTTTGTGTGTCTGCACACATTGGAGTTTCTGCATTTTGATTTTTTTGAGCTCTAAGATTAACATACAGGACACCAAAAGAAAGCCTAGAGAATACACCACCACGTTGTCTCTTGGGTCCCAATGTCCCTGGCTGGTCTGTCTTCTTTTCACCACCTTTTAGAGATTTTTTTTTGTTTATACATAATGTTCAGGGATTTTAGCAGGAAGAAAAGAGAAAAGGACATCTAAACTATCTTCCTAGAAGCTGAAGTTTCCCTTCTCTTGAATTTTTTTTCTTTTTTTTTTTCCCCCTACAACGATAGTCACCATGGGAAAAGCTACAGATCTGCAGATGCCATGTAAAACTCTCCTAGGTTTCAGCCTGGGCATCTATTCTTTAGGGAAGCACTTTTCTCCTATGAAAATGCTTACAAATTAAATTTAGTAAGCACTTTTTCTGCACAGATTTCATGACTTATATAAAATAATTCAATATATTTATGTGATTATCTTTATAGAAACCCAGCTGTCTATACATACTATAATGAAATTTTCACTTGTAATAGGTGCTCAATAAATCTTGAATGAATATTCACATAAATTATTTCATTAGTGAACTGCAACTAATTTACATAAACCCACAAATAGATAATAAAACTTTTTCTGATAGATGCTTAAGCCATTAATTTTTCTCAACCCATCAGAAAGGGTATGCGGCTGACAGGGTATTTACTCTCCCTGCTACCACTAAAATGGTATCAAGAACTAGGTGGCTTTGCTTCACAAAATATGCTTGAGGCTACATGTCATAATAAAATAACAATAGGAACTGTTCTTGAGAAATCACAGGAGAAAAATTCCAAATTAGGAAAAACTTGGATCACAGCAGAAAAGAAGACAATGTGCATTAATGATAAATTCAGGTAAAGGAACTAAATAGAGCAAGGAAGCATTAGTCATTCTAGAACTTTCACTCTGTTTCTCCAGCACTGTGTTTTTTAAATGTCAAATACAAGGTTACAATGACAGTTGTCAGCAGAGAAGAATTACAGACCTGCAAAACCACTCACTCAATTCCAGTGATTTAGCCCTCTTCCCTCAGGGAGAAGTCTAAGTAAACAACACACAGTTAACATTTACCTGACATTTTCTCCGTCTTCACCTTGATTGGTAATTCTGCAGTAATTCATGTTCCCTTGGGCACACCTCTTGGGATCAACATAATTCTCAGAAATCTTGAGAGAAAGAGAGAGAAAATAGACAACTTCCTCATGCCTCCAGCCTTTGCTAAGATTCTGCTCACTAACTGACCTCACTCTTACCTTGGGATAAGAAGACTAAACATGTCAGGGAAGAATAGGCAACCACAAGCAGACCAGTGGTGTCTCAGAGTTCATGAGACCCAGTTGACAAAATAATACAATTGCCCTGACTTGCTGTGGCCAATTTTTTTTCTGATGGGAACAAGTAGCCTGTGTCTTATCTGGACAGAAAATCACATCACCATGTTCTTTTTCTTAGAAATCTAAACATGTGGGAATCCTTCAGCACTCATCTTAATTATTCCCATAAGAATGGCAAGCTGATCAATGAACAACGTATTCCTGAGAAACTGACAGAAACCACTTGACTCGGGATGAAAAGCATTGTCTTAGGTGTTTCTGCCTGCTCCAGATCACTATCTTTAAACCAGGCCTACCTCTTCACAAATCCACACTGTTGCTGCGACCTGCTCTCAAGAGTAGTCTTGGAAGCTGTACTTTTCTGCTGTTTTCGTTCTGACTCTGAACTCCATTACACATCACCCAGCTTCGAAGTTTGTAACTGCTTTGTCTCCCATTTCTGACACCTTACTCGTTCTACAGATTGACAGCTGACTTTGATTTCCTTGCTTTAGACCCTATGTCTCTGTAAGAACTTGAAACTTAGCCTGTTTCTAGTTCTTTCTGCAACTGACCTTTTTGGGTAAAAACCTACCAGAGTAAGCTCTTAAATTTTTAACAAGTGTCAATGCTCCAATCAGACTTCCTGCCCTCTCTAGGATGAGTCAAAATATATTTAATGAAAATAATTACCTGAAAAAGGTAGTATCTCCACTGATAAGCTTATATTTTTGTAACATTGTTCTGTATCATGTTTTGTCATTGAGTTCTTTAAAATACTAAAAACAACATGAATAAATTACTAAACATCCAAAATTGTTTAAATGTTGACATTTTATTTTTACTTCCAATTTAAAACATAGAAGAAAAAAAAAAGTGAAGTTTCCTCTTTTTCTCTACTCATTTCCATTCTACTGCTATCCTCCCCAAAGGCAATTGCTTTCATTAAGAGAGGTAATCTTTTACATGTACATATGCATATTTGTAAATAAAAACATGTAGCATTATTTTCAATGTGTTTAATAAGATAAATATTATACTTTATGTTTTATTCTAAAATGTGATGTTTTAATTTAACATGTCTTCAATAACTGTCCATCAATCTATCAAGTCATCTATTATCTATCAATCATTTGTTCAAGTCAATGAACAGTATTCTATCATATGAATAAATAATATATCCTATACCTTTTTATCTACTGAGAGTTCTTGAATAAGTTTTCAAATTTTATTCTTACAAACAATCCTTCAATGGATATTATAGCACTCTTCTGTTCCTATGCGCCATATGTGCTTATTTTTCTATATCTGCATTTATCCAACTGTGCATCAAACCTATTGGAGTGTTATCAAGTCAATTTACCATATCAAGACTACCATGAAAAGAAATCCATCTAACTCTTCTGAAGAGCCCACTGAAGGAGAGAGTCCCATCTATTCCAGTCATTTCAACTGAGGTGCTGGACATAGGACCAAAGCCAACTTTGATCATCCTGCCCAACTAACTTCCATATAATTTTTTCCATGAGTGACCTAGAAGGCCAAGAAACAAACTTCCTTCTGAGTCCAGCCTAGAATACAGAATCATTAACAAACAAATGTTTTTTATTTTAATCTGTGAAGTTTTAGGTGGTTGCATTAACTCTTACACATAAGAGTAAGAATATTGTAATAGTCAGTATGGGCTATGAAATTCTGCAGAATCAAAAACTTCTCAATCTTAGTGGTTTGTAAAATTGAAAACCTATTTGTCAGTCAGTCTATATGTCCATATTGAATTGCTTTTGTGCTCTGTTCTACAGCAAACTCCTCACTCCAGAATACAGGTGGAGAAAGTAAGCACCATCTTAAAAGCATCTAGTTGCCTTGGCAGAAAGAAAAAAAATACAGAAAATCTTGCACTGGCAATTAAATGCTTTAGCACAAAAATGAAACACATCACTTCCGTTTGTAACTCATTAGCCAAAATTTTTTACATTACACAATTCTTGGTGAACTACGTTATGTCCAAGTATGTCTTCTTTGATGTAACATGTAATTTTTTTACTGTGTGTTGTGATTTTTTTTAAGTTTTAACAGAATAGCAGCTCTAAGGCACATTTCTCAAGTGAAATTAATAGGTCATAGAGCAGGTACACTTTTACCTTTCCCAGATGTTGTGAAAATGCTTCTCAAAGTGGATATACCAATTTACACTCTTGAGTCATGCAATGCAGCCTGGCCCATCAGTGCTCTCTGAGAGTTCTCATTCCCTCATATTCAACTAAAACGTAGTACTGTTAAGTTTTAAATTCAGGCAGTTTGATAGTTTTAAAATATATTGTTTTCCTTTTCATGTACATGCCCTTAATTATTAGTGGAGTAGCACTTCATATATTCATTAGTTATTCCACTTCATTTTCTGTAATTTTCTGCAATTTGTCTGTTCATATTCTCTGCTTACTTTTACCAAATTCCTTGTCATTTTTATTGGAGTTTCTCATGTATTCTCAATACTAATAGTCTTATTTCACCAGGTATAATGGTTTCTTTGATTTTATACCAAGATTTCATTCATGTAAATCATATGAAATGTACAAAAAAAATAGAGCAATGGGTGCAGCTTTTCCTAGCAGGAGGCAGGAATATGATACATTATAGATGTAATTTTAAAACAATAATAATTTAAAATATTTTTAAACAATTATAATTTTTTAAAAAATTTATTTAAAAGAATTTGATAAATTTGTGTATCTGTGAATATACGAGAAAGTACCCCATGGCTTAAATTCTAAAATTCCTAATTAATATGATGTCTGAGAAAACTAATTTCCCTTCCTTGTTTTTATTAAATAAGTCTTATTCTTGACCTTTTACTCATCTACACTGATTTTGGCATAAGTTTTTCTAGGTCCACAAAAATAATACTTGTTGAGGTTTTGATTGTATTGAATGTAGAATTTGGATAATTGTATTATTCTCATTTATCAAGTATTTTCATCCATAGATTATTTATCTTTTCTTTTTTTTTTCTGTTTCCTTCAATGCCCTTGGTATTATTTTCTTTCTTTCTCCAAAATAAGTCCCAGTGCCTTGTTATAGAAATTCTTTAACACCATAGCCTTTCTGTTATTATAAATGAGATTTTTCCTGTTATTTATTGATTACTAGTGGCATATAGGATTGCCATTGATATTTGTATAATGAGTTTATGCCAGGAATATTGCTGAACTCTATTTCTGAAGTTTGTCTATACATTCCACTGTGTCTCAACTGTATCTTCCTTTCAGATCTGTGTTTTTATTTTTCTTGTCTAACTATAATGCTTAACTACTTCATTACCATGAATAGTAACGGTAATAGCAGGCCATTTTCTGATTTTAAAGAAAATGTTTCACCGTTGAAAATCACCATTGCTATAGACTATATTAAATACTCATTATCAGGTTAAGGATATTTCCTTCTAACCCTGATTTGTTGAGACTTTTTAATTATTAATAGATTTTGAAATGATTGTTTTTATATATGTATTAAAATGATAAAATGTTAAGGAAGAAAGTTAAAATACTAAATTTTTCTACATTACTAATATTTCTGTATTCTGTCTTATTTGGTTTGGGCTGCTATAACAAAGTACCATAGATGGGTAGCTTATAAACAACATAAATTCATTTCTCACAATTTTAGAGTCTGGAAGTAATTATTAAGGTACCAGCATGGTAGGGTTCCAATGAGGGCTCCCTTTCTGGGTTGCAGACTACCAACTTCTACCAACTTCTAGTATTATCGCAAGGTGGAAAGAAGGTAAGAGGGCTCTCCAGGATCCTAATCTCATCCGTAAGGATTCCACCCTCACGACCTAATTACCTTTCAAAGGCCCCTTCTCCTAACACCATCACATTGGGGTTAGAATTTTAACATATAAATTTGATGGCAACGCAAACATTCAGTCTATTACCCACTCCTTATATAAACCCAATTTCAATATATTTTTACTATTTTCAGAATTTTACATCTATGCTTGTTAAGTGAGTTTGAACTGTATTTTTCTTACTTGCACTTTACTTGTTTGGTTCTGCCCTGAAGATTTTATGAGTCTGATAAAAAACAATAAGGAGTGTTCACACTTTTTTTTGTATCCACTAAGAGTATTTACATCACATTGAGATTTTTTCTTAAAAGTTTAGTAGAACACTTCCGTTCATGTTAATTTAAAATTAAATTTTAAAAATATCAAAATACATGCTTTTGTGCAATCTTTTTCATTATTGATGTGTAACTTAATGGCTTTAGGTCAGAAAATACAAATGTCAAAACAGAGTATTTTTGTTTTCTAAACCTTGCTTTATGGCACAGAACGTGACATATAGTTTTTTGTTATATTTAAGAAAAATGTGTGAAATATTCTTGGGTTAAATGTTTTATGTATGTCTTTTAAAGTTTTTATGATCTAATTTTCTTTACACTTACCAATGATTCTATCTACTTGATCTAACCATCACCTGAGAGAGATATGCTTAAATATCCCAGTATTAGAAAACAAATGGTAGATTTATTTCATCTGTATATACTTGTCAATTTTTGCTTTCTATATTTGGAAACTACATTACTTGGTACATATCATTTAAAATTGATGGTGTTTCCCAGTGATACAATCCTTACAAATAATGTTTTTACTTTAAAGGCTATTGTCCTTTAGTTTAGGTACCCCATCTTTCTTTTGCATAGTGTATTTTAGAGCATTACAGTTATGCTCCCTATCTAGATTCACAGGTGAATTAACTCACAAGTTAACCCAATAAAACATCTAATTATGATTGTAGAATGATAACAAGATTTTATGAACCTCAATTGCCTCTTTTTCTTTTTTTTTTTTTTTTAAATTTATTTATTATTATTATACTTTAAGTTGTAGGGTACATGTGCATAACATGCAGGTTTGTTACATATGTATACTTGTGCCATGTTGGTGTGCTGCACCCATCAACTCACCATTTACATCAGGTATAACTCCCAATGCAATCCCTCCCCCCTCCCCCCTCCCCATGATAGGCCCCGGTGTGTGATGTTCCCCTTCCTGAGTCCAAGTGATCTCATTGTTCAGTTCCCACCTATGAGTGAGAACATGCGGTGTTTGGTTTTCTGTTCTTGTGATAGTTTGCTAAGAATGATGGTTTCCAGCTGCATCCATGTCCCTACAAAGGACGCAAACTCATCCTTTTTGATGGCTGCATAGTATTCCATGGTGTATATGTGCCACATTTTCTTAATCCAATCTGTCACTGATGGACATTTGGGTTGATTCCAAGTCTTTGCTATTGTGAATAGTGCTGCAATAAACATACCTGTGCATGTGTCTTTATAGCAGCATAATTTATAATCCTTTGGGTATATCCCCAGTAATGGGATGGCTGGGTCATATGGTACATCTAGTTCTAGATCCTTGAGGAATCGCCATGCTGTTTTCCATAATGGTTGAACTAGTTTACAATCCCACCAACAGTGTAAAAGTGTTCCTATTTCTCCACATCCTCTCCAGCACCTGTTGTTTCCTGACTTTTTAATGATCGCCATTCTAACTGGTGTGAGATGGTATCTCATTGTGGTTTGGATTTGCATTTCTCTGATGGCCAGTGATGATGAGCATTTTTTCATGTGTCTGTTGGCTGTATGAATGTCTTCTTTTGAGAAATGTCTGTTCATATCCTTTGCCCACTTTTTGATGGGGTTGTTTGTTTTTTTCTTGTAAATTTGTTTGAGTTCTTTGTAGGTTCTGGATATTAGCCCTTTGTCAGATGAGTAGATTGCAAAAATTTTCTCCCATTCTGTAGGTTGCCTGTTCACTCTGATGGTAGTTTCTTTTGCTGTGCAGAAGCTCTTTAGTTTAATTAGATCCCATTTGTCAATTTTAGCTTTTGCTGCCGTTGCTCTTGGTGTTTTAGACATGAAGTCTTTGCCCATGCCTATGTCCTGAATGGTACTACCTAGGTTTTCCTCTAGGATTTTTATGGTATTAGGTCTAACATTTAAGTCTCTAATCCATCTTGAATTAATTTTGGTATAAGGAGTAAGGAAAGGATCCAGTTTCAGCTTTCTACTTATGGCTAGCCAATTTTCCCAGCACCATTTATTAAATAGGGAATCCTTTCCCCATTTCTTGTTTCTCTCAGGTTTGTCAAAGATCAGATGGCTGTAGATGTGTGGTATTATTTCTGAGGACTCTGTTCTGTTCCATTGGTCTATATCTCTGTTTTGGTACCAGTACCATGCTGTTTTGGTTACTGTAGCCTTGTAGGATAGTTTGAAGTCAGGTAGCGTGATGCCTCCAGCTTTGTTCTTTTGACTTAGGATTGTCTTGGAGATGCGGGCTCTTTTTTGGTTCCATATGAACTTTAAAGCAGTTTTTTCCAATTCTGTGAAGAAACTCATTGGTAGCTTGATGGGGATGGCATTGAATCTATAAATTACCTTGGGCAGTATGGCCATTTTCACAATATTGATTCTTCCTATCCATGAGCATGGTATGTTCTTCCATCTGTTTGTGTCCTCTTTTATTTCACTGAGCAGTGGTTTGTAGTTCTCCTTGAAGAGGTCCTTTACATCCCTTGTAAGTTGGATTCCTAGGTATTTTATTCTCTTTGAAGCAATTGTGAATGGAAGTTCATTCCTGATTTGACTCTCTGTTTGTCTGTTACTGATGTATAAGAATGCTTGTGATTTTTGCACATTAATTTTGTATCCTGAGACTTTGCTGAAGTTGCTTATCAGCTTAAGGAGATTTTGGGCTGAGACAATGGGGTTTTCTAAATATACAATCATGTCATCTGCAAACAGGGACAATTTGACTTCTTCTTTTCCTAACTGAATACCCTTGATTTCTTTCTCTTGCCTCATTGCCCTAGCCAGAACTTCCAACACTATGTTGAATAGGAGTGGTCAGAGAGGTCATCCCTGTCTTGTGCCAGTTTTCAAAGGGAATTTTTCCAGTTTTTGCCCATTCAGTATGATATTGGCTGTGGGTTTTTCATAAATAGCTCTTATTATTTTGAGGTACGTTCCATCAATACCGAATTTATTGAGCGTTTTTAGCATGAAGGGCTGTTGAATTTTGTCAAAAGCCTTTTCCGCATCTATTGAGATAATCATGTGGTTCTTGTCTTTGGTTCTGTTTATATGCTGGATTATGATTATTGATTTGCGAATGTTGAACCAGTCTTGCATCCCAGGGATGAAGCCCACTTGATCATGGTGGATAAGCTTTTTGATGTGTTGCTGAATCCGGTTTGCCAGTATTTTATTGAGGATTTTTGCATTGATGTTCATCAGGGATATTGGTCTAAAATTCTCTTTTTTTGTTGTGTCTCTGCCAGGCTTTGGTATCAGGATGATGTTGGCCTCATAAAATGAGTTAGGGAGGATTCCCTCTTTTTCTATTGATTGGAATAGTTTCAGAAGGAATGGTTCCAACTCCTCCTTGTACCTCTGGTAGAATTCAGCTGTGAATCCATCTGGTCCTGGACTTTTTTTGGTTGGTAGGCTATTAATTATTGCCTCAATTTCAGAGCCTGCTATTGGTCTATTCAGGGATTCAACTTCTTCCTGGTTTAGTCTTGGAAGAGTGTAAGTGTCCAGGAAATTATCCATTTCTTCTAGATTTTCCAGTTTATTTGCGTAGAGGTGTTTATAGTATTCTCTGATGGTAGTTTGTATTTCTGTGGGATCGGTGGTGATATCCTCTTTATCATTTTTAATTGCATCGATTTGATTCTTCTCTCTTTTCTTCTTTATTAGTCTTGCTAGTGGTCTGTCAATTTTGTTGATCTTTTCAAAAAACCAACTCCTGGATTCATTGAATTTTTGGAGGGTTTTTTGTGTCTCTATCTCCTTCAGTTCTGCTCTGATCTTAGTTATTTCTTGCCTTCTGCTAGGTTTCGAATGTGTTTGCTCTTGCTTCTCTAGTTCTTTTAATTGCGATGTTAGCGTGTCAATTTTAGATCTTTCCTGCTTTCTCTTGTGGGCATTTAGTGCTATAAATTTCCCTCTACACACTGCTTTAAATGTGTCCCAGAGATTCTGGTATGTTGTATCTTTGTTCTCATTGGTTTCAAAGAACATCTTTATTTCTGCCTTCATTTCGTGATGTACCCAGTAGTCATTCAGGAGCAGGTTGTTCAGTTTCCATGTAGTTGAGTGGTTTTGATTGAGTTTCTTAGTCCTGAGTTCTAGTTTGATTGCACTGTGGTCTGAGAGACAGTTTGTTATAATTTCTGTTCTTGTACATTTGCTGAGGAGTGCTTTACTTCCAATTATATGGTCAACTTTGGAGTAAGTACGATGTGGTGCTGAGAAGAATGTATATTCTGTTGATTTGGGGTGGAGAGTTCTATAGATGTCTATTAGGTCTGCTTGCTGCAGAGATGAGTTCAATTCCTGGATATCCTTGTTAACTTTCTGTCTTGTTGATCTGTCTAATGTTGACAGTGGAGTGTTGAAGTCTCCCATTATTATTGTATGGGAGTCTAAGTCTCTTTGTAAGTCTCTAAGGACTTGCTTTATGAATCTGGGTGCTCCTGTATTGGGTGCATATGTATTTAGGATAGTTAGCTCTTCCTGTTGAATTGATCCCTTTACCATTATGTAATGGCCTTCTTTGTCTCTTTTGATCTTTGATGGTTTAAAGTCTGTTTTATCAGAGACTAGGATTGCAACCCCTGCTTTTTTTTGTTCTCCATTTGCTTGGTAAATCTTCCTCCATCCCTTTATTTTGAGCTTATGTATGTCTCTGCGTATGAGATGGGTCTCCTGAATACAGCAGACTGATGGGTCTTGACTGTTTATCCAGTTTGTCAGTCTGTGTCTTTTCATTGGAGCATTTAGTCCATTTACATTTAAGGTTAAGATTGTTATGTGTGAACTTGATCCTGCCATTATAATATTAACTGGTTATTTTGCTCGTTAGTTGATGCAGTTTCTTCCTAGCCTCGATGGTCTTTACATTTTGGCATGTTTTTGCAATGGCTGGTACCGGTTGTTCCTTTCCATGTTGAGTGCTTCCTTCAGGGTCTCTTGTAAGGCAGGCCTAGTGGTGACAAAATCTCTAAGCATTTGCTTATCTGTAAAGGATTTTATTTCTCCTTCACTTATGAAACTTAGTTTGGCTGGATATGAAATTCTGGGTTTAAAATTCTTTTCTTTAAGAATGTTGAATATTGGCCCCCACTCTCTTCTGGCTTGGAGAGTTTCTGCCGAGAGATCTGCTGTGAGTCTGATGGGCTTCCCTTTGTGGGTAACCCGACCTTTCTCTCTGGCTGCCCTTAAGATTTTTTCCTTCATTTCAACTTTGGTGAATCTGGCAATTATGTGTCTTGGAGTTGCTCTTCTCGAGGAGTATCTTTGTGGCGTTCTCTGTATTTCCTGGATTTGAATGTTGGCCTGCCCTACTAGGTTGGGGAAGTTCTCCTGGATGATATCCTGAAGAGTGTTTTCCAACTTGGTTCCATATTCCCCCTCACTTTCAGGCACCCCAATCAGATGTAGATTTGGTCTTTTTACATAATCCCATACTTCTTGCAGGCTTTGTTCATTTCTTTTTCTTCTTTTTTCTTTTGGTTTCTCTTCTCGCTTCATTTCATTCATTTGATCCTCAATCGCTGATACTCTTTCTTCCAGTTGATCGAGTTGGTTACTGAAGCTTGTGCATTTGTCACGTATTTCTTGTGTCATGGTTTTCATCTCTTTCATTTCGTTTAGGACCTTCTCTGCATTAATTACTCTAGCCATCAATTCTTCCACTTTTTTTTCAAGATTTTTAGTTTCTTTGCGCTGGGTACATAATTCCTCCTTTAGCTCTGAGAAATTTGATGGACTGAAGCCTTCTTCTCTCATCTCGTCAAAGTCATTCTCCGTCCAGCTTTGATCCATTGCTGGCGATGAGCTGCGCTCCTTTGCCGGGGGAGATGCGCTCTTATTTTTTGAATTTCCAGCTTTTCTGCCCTGCTTTTTCCCCATCTTTGTGGTTTTATCTGCCTCTGGTCTTTGATGATGGTGACGTACTGATGGGGTTTTGGTGTAGGTGTCCTTCCTGTTTGAGAGTTTTCCTTCTAACAGTCAGGACCCTCAGCTGTAGGTCTGTTGGAGATTGCTTGAGGTCCACTCCAGACCCTGTTTGCCTGGGTATCAGCAGCAGAGGCTGCAGAAGATAGAATATTTCTGAACAGCGAGTGTACCTGTCTGATTCTTGCTTTGGAAGCTTCCTCTCAGGGGTGTACTCCACCCTGTGAGGTGTGGGGTGTCAGACTGCCCCTAGTGGGGGATGTCTCCCAGTTAGGCTACTCAGGGGTCAGGGACCCACTTGAGCAGGGAGTCTGTCCCTTCTCAGATCTCAACCTCAGTGTTGGGAGATCCACTGCTCTCTTCAAAGCTGTCAGACAGAGTCGTTTGTGTCTGCAGAGGTTTCTGCTGAGTTTGTTATTGTTTACTGTGCTGTGTCCCCAGAGGTGGAATCTACAGAGACAGGCAGGTTTCCTTGAGCTGCTGTGAGCTCCACCCAGTTCGAGCTTCCCAGCAGCTTTGTTTACCTACTTAAGCCTCAGCAATGGCGGGCGCCCCTCCCCCAGCCTCGCTGCTGCCTTGCTAGTAGATCACAGACTGCTGTGCTAGCAATGAGGGAGGCTCCGTGGGCGTGGGACCCTCCCGGCCAGGTGTGGGATATGATCTCCTGGTGTGCCTGTTTGCTTAAAGCGCAATATTGGGGTGGGAGTTACCCGATTTTCCAGGTGTTGTGTGTCTCAGTTCCCCTGGCTAGGAAAAGGGATTCCCTTCCCCCTTGCGCTTCCCAGGTGAGGCGATGCCTCGCCCTGCTTCAGCTCTCGCTGGTCGGGCTGCAGCAGCTGACCAGCACTGATCGGCCGGCACTCCCCAGTGAGATGAACCCAGTACCTCAGTTGAAAATGCAGAAATCACCGGTCTTCTGTGTCGCTGGCGCTGGGAGTTGGAGACTGGAGCTGTTCCTATTCGGGCATCTTGCTCCGCCCCCCGCCTCTTTTTCATAATGAGGGCTTTGACTGTGGTAATTTTTAATATCCTTCCAACTCTGACATTCTATGATCTTCCCCCTTTCCTATGCCAAAGTCCTACATTTACTCTAACTTACATTTTGCCAGCCTATGAAACAGCATAAATATGCATCTGTTACAGGTACTTCTATATCCCAAAATGGAAAGGAAGATCAGAAGGTCCATGCTATTCTTTTGAAATTATTTAAAAACAAAACAAAACAAAACAAAACAAAAATCAGAAACTGTTGTTTTGTTTTGCGTGAATTTCTTTTTACAACTGTGATTTCATCATAGTCCTGCTAACAAACTACTCAAGCCAAAATCTGCTTTGGATTTTAATATCTTCTACATAATTTTTGGGTGACCTAACAGCTAACTAGAAACAGGAAGAAGACAGTTCAAGGAGAGGAAAACAAGAGCAGAGATAATGCATTTATCTCAGCAGGAAAAGGAAATTTATAATAATTTATACATGTTACCTGTATCCACACCAGACACATTTTATTCAAAGGTTGTTGGCCCAGTAGGCTTATCATCAAATATGACAGAACATAATAAATAACTATTAATACATTTTGTCTACCACAAAGTGTAGCAGAAATTTAAAGCCAGAAAGGACATTAGAAGTCATCAATTCTACATTTCTTCTTTTTAGAATAGAAAATTGCATCTCAAAGAGTGATTTACCGTATTATCTGTTTTTCCATAGTATGCCTCTGATAAACACATATTAATTACTAATTTCTTATACTTAGAACCTGCCGGAGATATCTGACCATAAGTCTATGTAAACGTACAACTCCCTTTTTACTACCTTAGTTACATTGTATGTTTTGCATTATAAGAATTTCATACTTCATAATTTTTAATAATGTATTATACATATCTTAAGGAAGACTAAAAATTATGTTGAGACAGAAGAAATACTTTGACTCGAAGAGTTGAAAATGATATTTTATATCAAGTTGGAAATGTTTCTTCTTAATTCATCTGCTTTCCTTTCCTTGGGACTGACAGACACTGGATATTTGTTCACTATAATTGGGTATATAAATTCAATATATATAATGAACAATTATGACTAAAAATACTCATGAATTTATCTACATTGACCCTACTCCAGCTGGATTACTACCAAAATACTTTTTCAAAACCCTATTGGTTCAAGGATTTGAGGAACACATATTGTTGGTATTGAGTTCCATGGCTTCAAAATCATTCCTGCTAGCTTAAAATAAGGTTGGAATTATAAGACAACCAGAACTTTTAAAAAATCCACAATAAAGTCACTATATAGAAGAAGATAGTTACGAAAATACTAACTTCTGGAAGCTTCTTCAGATAGTCCTATTTCTTGCAGTACATAGTACTTCATAGTTCCTCAAGGTCATCTAAGCCAGAGGTTCACCAAGTATGGTCTCAAAGCCAGAATCATCAGACTCACCTGGAATCATTTTAGAGAAGCAAATTCTCAGCAGGCCTAGAGCTACTCAATAAGAAACTCTGTGCAGAAGGTACGGAGATCCATCAACCTGTGTTTTAACAATCTTCCAAGTGACTCTAATGTACACTCATGTTTGAGAACCATTAAACTAGGCCATCTCCCACACTCTCTGCATGTTTTAAATGGGGAAAATAAAATACAGAAAAGTACTATAATCCTTATGTCTTGAATATTGTGATTCTCTGGCCTTTCTCAGATCACACAAATAGTAACAAATCCAAGATGAGAACATGTAACTCCTAACTTATGTAAAACTAAGGTTAGAATGATAAATTTTCAGAGGCCAAACAGACTTTGAAGTTGAAAGTATTCGATGTATTTATGCTCTCATGCACTTCTAAATAGTTATTACTCTTAGGATTTCTTATTTAATGTCTGACTCTTCTACTGAATTGAATCTCTGTGAAGCAATAGACTATACTGTTTTGATCATTATTAGTTCTATAATGCCTTTACAATAATTTTAATGTAGTAGCTGCTTAATAAATATCTACTGACCTAATGTCTGACTATCTAGACATAAACCTATGTTATATAGATCCAGAAACTGATAATAACACTGAATTTCAATTACATCCTCTTTCTAATCTGGTAAATTTTTAACAAAATCCATCTTCTCTGCTGATCCATATACATACATAAATTGACAGGTTTAGAAAGAGTTACTGGAATGTGAAGAGAGACGTTTAGATATTTAGAAGGGTGTTCTGATGTGTCTCAAAATAGAAAATCCATGAAATATTTGATTTACCTTTGACACACAGAAACCTTTGGACAAAAAAGAGAATGTTATCTTTCAATAATAAAAGAAAAATTCAGAATAAAAATACTCAATTTTTAAATTTCTAAATACAGACCTCTAATTTATAAGTCCAATAATCTATGGAATTTGCAAAAATACATTCCCTCTTTAAGTAACAAGTAAATCAATTATAATTCATCTAGATACTAATATGAATGTATGTATACATTTATTCATTATATGTTAATTTCTCCTTTGGGTTAATTGAAAGCTATATACAAAAAAAAAAAAAAAAAAAAAAAAAAAAAAAAAAAAAAACCTGAGACCTTGTAAGAGTGCCTAGAATAGTGTTTTGCTTGTATGAAGACATAAAGATAAGGTTTCTACCAAAAAGCAAAGCATCAGAGTTTAGACAAGAGGAAAAATATGGGCAAGGCTATATGGGGGCTCTGTAGCTAGACATCTGTATTCAAATTCCACCTCTATTATGTACCAGTTGTGTACCCTTGAGCATATCTCTTCCTTTTCTGTTCAGCAAAATGTTGAATAATAATAGTGCTTTCCTTGTAAGGATAATAGGGTTCAATGCATTAATACACATAAAGTACTTAGATATAAATGTTAGCTATTATTATAGAGAACAGAGTACTAAATTAGGACCTAAATCAGGTTCTATATATTTCTCTAACAATATGCTCTCAATATTAAAAGTTATTTGACAAAAAAAGACATTTTGTAAGTAACCAGAGATGGATTTTGCAAATAGGGACAGCCCTCTAGTCTCTCCTCTGAGCATTCATACAAACTCACAAGATCCAGGTGAATTAAGTGACATTTTATTTGTGAACGTACTTTGAAAAGGGTGAAATACTCCAGAGATGAAAAGTAATGGCAAAATGACAAATATCCAAATTATTTACATAGTCTCAAAGGCTTTTCCTTGACTTTTTGGCCTCTTCCCTTGCTCCTGCCCTCCCTTCCCCCACCAGACATAAGCCTTCAATGGACCCGTGAACATGTTACCCTTCTCCAGGTTTAGAAAGTTACTTCCCAGCAAATGTCCTAATCACCAATCGTGTGTCCTTCATGTTTTTCTTAAATATTATTTCCTCAGAGACATCTTTCAACCAGAAAAAATAGAAAAATAGGCCCTTTGTTAATGCTATTATATTAGCTACACTCAGGCTATAATCTTTGTACTATGCCAAATGTCAAGAGTATCAAAAGTGAGATCTCTGTCTACCTTGTCTTACTCACAGTAGGAACTTAAAAATAAAGTTGACTCAATGGGCGAATTACCCATCCTTATAATCCGGTAATGAACAAAGTAAAATACGTTAAAGAGAAAGACTGATTCCCTATGTTGCTCAATACAATTCTTTTGTTTCATGGACCTCAATAAAAAAAAAACTCCCAGTGAGTTTCATGGGAAAAGAACATGTTTTTGAAGTTTGTCCATAGTACATAGCTGAAAAATAAGACTGATGCTGAATTTTTCCATAAACATACTGAAAAATTAAGCTGCTTCTGTATACATATTTCTGACTTTGTGTAAATACACAATGAGGATATATTTTCCTTTCTTGTTCCTAGTATAACTCTAAATATTGTTTTTTAAAACAGTAATAACTTAATTACTAAATTAATTTTAGACACTAAAAATAACTCACTAGTCTCCATTCTCTTCAAAATCCTAGTGGAGTTTTGCAACTATGCCAGATCCACCACACTTAGCAGATGCAACAGCAACTGCCAAAAGATGAAGCAAGGATCCAGGTACCTTCTTTGTTTTCTTTATATTTTAATGACAAAGTTGTCTATTTGAATTTTTTCCAAATTCAGAAGGAAGAGTAAGAGTGTTTATTTGAAATACTCTCCCAGGCCCAAATACTATCTTGCAGGAGAAACAAAACCAAGAAAGAATTGAATGTACATTTTATCCTCAACAAACCTTACAATAACAAGATTTAGTTTGGGGAATGGTGATTGTTGATGTACCTGCGGTGAAGTAATCTAAAACAGAGCTAGTCAACTGCTGTAAAGAAACTTGCAAACAATATCAAGGAATAAAACATGACGCTAGTAATGGGGAACAAATAGATAGTAATTAGCAATAAGACAAAACAGGGTCTGCAGGATGTCAATTAGGAAGAGCTGCAGAGCCTCGGAGGAGTGAGGAAATGCCCAGAGCTGGGCTCTGCAGCCACTGCTCCCCTCCAACATGGCCCTGAATCAGTCTGCACCTCTGTTTCTTGCTCTCCCCTCTGCATCTTCATTTTGCAAAGTATCCTGCATCTCTTTGGTGTCTATGCTTCAGAAAGTATAGGTGCAGGAGAGAAGAGTGGTGAAGGATAAAGGGGGATGATGGCAGGAACAAAGCCAATGATCATTTATATATCATTTTTTCTCATCATATTCCCATGAATTTTATGTGATTGTGTCCATTTTACAAATGAATACATTGATATCCATAGAGGTTAACTGAATTACCAGGGTTTCACAGTTACTAAGTTTCAGCACCATGATTCCAGCATGTAGACCATGCATTTTCCACCATCTCCTCCAGCCTCTTTGTAGCCTTTCTTTATTAGTCCTTTCTCTGTGTAAGCATGCAGATAGGCCTTCAGAAGGCTCCCAAATACTGTCTGAATTTTAGGACCTCAGGCTCTCCCCCAAGTCCCTGTTTTTCCTAATCTTCCTCCTTCAGCAACACTCTTACAGTATTGTACAGTCCATCTAAGAAATTTCCTGAACCACTCTAGCGTCTTATTATCCCTTTGGAACATCACCATCTCCCTAGGCATATTCTTATGTAGACTTGTGTTTCATGACACTTTTCCATGTAATGATGCCAGCCCTATCTCATTTCAGACCTTCAGTACTAACTCAACCCACTTCTTGCTTTTATATCCATTTGTACTGCTAGTGACTTCGCCTGGAGGACAAGAACTGAAATCTTTATTTTGGTTTAGTTCAGGAGTCTTTGTCATAACTACTGAACTCTGTTGCTGAAAGTAGCCATTGACAATATGTAAATGAATGATGCTACTACACCTAAGGGGTCTGGACACCAACATTTAGCATATGCCAGTAATAGCTGTTTAGAAGGTCAAGGCAAAGCAACAAAATTAAAAAATAAATAAAGCCAACCTTTGAAAACTAGGAAGTTCAAATTTTCAGAGACTCTAGTGAGTAGCGAATATGCCCATGTGAGTATGAAAGTGTGCATGTATATGACGCAGAGGGTCTTATCAAACTAGGTCTATTGGTTTCCACCTCTTACAATAACCTAAAAATAATCCCTACAGAATCTGATCTCTAACCCTCCACCTCATTTCCCTATTTCTGTTACTTCTCTAACCAATATTCTATTACTTTCTTCTTCCTTCCTCATCACACTGGCATTTGGACTGAAAGAGTGTATGGCTCCCACACTTTAGCTCAATCAGGACTACCTGGAAGACTTTTTAAAACACAGATTGCTGGGCCTCACCAGAGTTTCTAATTCAGTAGTCCACGATGGGGTCTGATAATTTGCATTTCTAACGATGAAGATATTGATGCTGCTAGACTTAGAACCATACTTTGAGAACACTAGATTAAAGTCACTTTTCAACAGGACACAAAGATTCAGGTAAAACAAACTAAGTGTAAGATTTTCCCATCAAGCCTGGTAGTCCCAAGCTTCTGTAATTAGAGGGAGAGAGAGAGGGAGACAGAGAGAGTGATGGAGACAGACATACAAGAAGAAAGGCAGAGAAGAGAGATCTGCATATCTAAAAAGTATGTCTAGAAAAGAGTTGTGACTGTGCCTGTTTACACATGGGAATTAAATACACAAGAAGCCTTCCAAAAAATCTAAGAGTATTTTACAGGCAAAGAAACCACAGTATTAATTTTTAATTATATAATTGTACAAGATTTAATACTACCCTTGCAACCTTAGTTATTTATGAGAAAAAAATATTTGAAAGTTACTAAGCCCATGTGACTCATTTTCATCAACTCTGAATGATGAGAATTGTGCTATACAAGGGCCCACCCCTTGTATCAGGTCCAGCTGTGTCTGGAGAAGATACACATGAAAATTCATGATAGCATTTCTCCTTTAGAAAAAGGCTAAGCAATTTAACATGTGTAAGGGACAATGAGCCACATACTTGGTGACCAAATGGCACTCTGGACTACTTTACCAAACATCTCAGAATTCTCTTCCAGAATGAAATTGGACCTCTCTACACATACCCCAAAGTTAGTTATGTCCATATGGCTGGTCCCCTATTAAAGCGGAACAGATGCACTGTGTATTACTTCTGGGTAGAAGTTCTAGGAGTACAATGACTCTCCTTCTCCCACGTCAACTTGCAATATTTGAGATGGTGGCTTTCTATCAGCCTGTGCTTCTGACTGACTACGATGCACAGAGTTCTTTGCTGACCCTGTTGGATGTGTAGTTACAATAAGAAATAAATGTTTATTGTTTTAAGCCACTGAGATTTGGGGATCAATTTTGACCTTAACATCATCTTGCCTTTTACATTTTCATGCTAGTTAAGCATGGAACTCTGGAAAATAGCGATCAACTGATGATACCATTCTTAGTACTGCTAATTACCTTTGCTATCTGGAAATGTATTTGAAAATATTTAATAGTTGTAAAGTATTGGGCAAGACACTTTTCTACTTATAATTTCTTCTTCCATATAATGAACAGTTGAGCTATATGCCCAAGGACCAATAAAATCTATGACTTTACAGGAGAAAAAGTAATCTATAACTTACTAAGTATAAGCTGTTACTACTACAGGCTTTCTATTTCATACCTTGAACCCCAAGTTTAATACTCTCCTTTGAAGATTATCTGATATACACTGTGAAGAATGTTGAAATAAGGATGTTCAGGAGGGTTATTTAAGAGATTTGTGGTACAATGTCTTATTGCAGTCCAACCAATCATGAACATAACTCTTGGAAAATGAAGAGAAGCAAGAGTCTTGGAAAAGTTGCTGGATTTCTTAAATTAACTTAGTATTAGAGAAATGGCAGTGGAGTCATACTGGAATACAAAAGCATGAGTTCTACTATATTGTTTTTGCCTGGAACCCTTGATTCACATGTATACAGAAAGAACTTTATGATTCCTTGTTGTTAGATATCATCTGACAAATTGGAACTCAGTGCTCGTGTCTTTTCCTTTTATAACAGCATTAATCCCATCATGAGGGCTTCACTCTTATGACCTAATTACCTCCCAAAGTTCCACTTTCTAATACCACCATAGTGGGAATTAGTGTTTCAATACAGGATTTGGGAGGTGTGGGGAAAACAAACATCCAGTTCATAAAAGAAAAGAAAGGAGGGGAAGGAAAACAAAGGAAAGGAAGGTAACAGAAGAAATGCATAGTCAACAAAAGTTGCTAGTTTGTGTAATGAGAATTAACATAAACAATACCAGCCCAGATTGTGTGTAATTGACACGTGGGGAATGGCTATCTTAGATTGCTGCTAATATTAACTGGGATGTAGAAAAACCCAGTAATATTCTTAGGGCCTCCAACAAAATCATAGAAGTGATTGTCACATTTTTCAGAACAATCATTCATGGCAATTACAGTCTTCATTGACAGAAACATTTACTTTTGTTTTTGTTCAGCATTTTTAGAGAAGAATATGAGTGAAAGCTAGTAGAGAGAAAGTGCTTGAGTTTCCACTCTGAAGCTGTGAAATTTGAGCTATACACATTTCTTAAGACTCACAGAACTTCAGGGCCTCTGAACGCTCTCATTTTCTCCCAAGCAGCAAATAATTCCACGGCTAAATTTAAATTTATTACATAATGTAAATGTGGATGTGAAAGAAAACGAAAGCAGAAAAAGTTCTGATTTATTTTGTCTCCATTTCAGTTCACATTGGCCTATAAACTTGGAGGGAGAAACACAACTTCAAATTCAAAACTCAGGCCCTACAAATCCCTGATCTTATTTCTGTTTCTGTAGGTTTTTTGTTTGTTTGTATGTTTGTTTGTTTGTTTTTTGAGACGAAGTCTCACTCTTGTCCCCCAGGCTGGAGTTCAACAGCGCGATCTGGGCTCACTGCTACCTCTGCCTCCTGGGTTCAAGCAATTCTCTTGCCTCAGCCTCCTGAGTAGCTGGGATTACAGGCATCTGCCACCATGCCCGGCTAATTTTTGAATTTTTAGTGGAGACGGGGTTTCACCATGTGTGCCAGGATGGTCTCGAACTCCTGACCTCAGGTGATCCTCCCACCTCGGCCTCCCAAAGTGCTGGGATTACAGGCATGAGCCACCGTGCCCGGTCTATCTCTATAGTTTTGCATTCCCAGACTTTCACATTTATAGAATTATACAGTATGTAGCCTTTTGTAACTGATTTATTTCACATGGTATAACTCTTTGAGATTCATCTATGTTGATTCGCATATCAGTAGTTCGTTTACTTTCATTACTGAGTAATGTTTCACTGTATGGATGCACCATAATATGTTCATTTATTCTCCAGTTCACGGGTGTTCGAGTTGTTTCCAGTTTTGGGTGATTACAAATAAAGTGGCTATCAACAAATATAGGTCTTATTGTAGACAAATATTTTCCTTTCTGTCAGATACTTAGGAGTGGCATCACTGAATTGTATGGTAAGCATATCCTTAACTTTACAGAAAACTGCCAAAAGTTTTTCAAAGTAGCTATACCATTTTCCATTTGTAATGTATGAAAATTTCAGTTGTTCTGCTTCCTTGTCAACATGTGATATTGTCAGGATTTTATTTTATTTGTTTTTGCCTTGAGATGGAGTTTCACTCCTGTTGCCCAGGCTAGAGCACAATTTGGTGATCTTGGTTCACTGCTATCTCTGCCTCCCTGTTTCAAGTGATTCTCCTTCCTCAGCCTCTCACGTAGCTGGAACTACAGGCAGGCGCCACCACGCCCAACTAATTTTTTGTATTTTTAGTAGAGACCGGGTTTCACCATGTTGGCCAGGCTGGTCTCAAACTCCTGACCTCAGGTGATCTGCTCGACTCGGCCTCCTAGAGTGCTGGGATCACAGGCATGAGCCACTGTGCCCAGCTGTTTTTGCAGTTTTGATAGATGTGTAGTGGTGTCTCATGGTTGAATACACATTTCCTAATGACCAATGAAATTGAACATCTTTTCATATATTTATTTACCATCTGTATATTTTCTTTGGTAAAATATCTGTTTAAATATCTTGCTCTTCTTTTAAATTGATATTTATTTTCAAAGTATAGAGAAATAAGAATTGTTTATATATTTTAAGTAGAAGTCCTTTATCAGGCATTCAATCTGCAAATGTTTTCTTTCAATCTAAGATTTAAAATTTGATTTACTTAAATTCTTCTTTAAACAAAAAAATATAATTTTAATGAAGTCAAATTTGGTTCTCTGAGATGTTCCAGAAGTTTCATAGTTTTATGTTTGGATCTGTGATTCATTTCTAATAAAATTCTGTACATTGGAGAAAACACAGGTTGAGTTTCATTTTTTTACATGTGGTTATCCAGTTATCCTATCACCATTTGTAGAAGAGATTATCATTTTTTTTTTCACTGAATTGCCTTGCCAGAAAATGTCTGTCAGAAATCAATTAATCACATGAGTGAATATTTCTTTCTTATTCTGTTCCACTGGTTAATGTGTCTATTCATTTGCCAATAAAATGCTGTCTTGATTATTATGGCCTTGTAGTATGTCTTATAATCAGTTCATATGAGCTCCCCAACTTTGTCGTCTTTTAAAAAAAGATATTGATTATTCTTGGTCATTTCATATTTGATTTAATTTTTTAAATAAGCTTGTCAGTTTCTATAATATGTCTTCTGGGATTTTTATTGGCATAACATTGGATCTGTAGGTCAATTTGAGGATAATTGATATCTTAAAATATTTGATCAATATAAACATTTTTTCTGTTTAAGTCATCTTTAAATTATATCAGCATTTTTTGTACTTTTCAGCATTCAAATCTAACTCATATTTTTAAAGATTTATTTCTAGTTTATATTATTTGATACTATTGTAAGTAGTATTTGTGTTAGTCCATTTTGCATTTTGGGTAATTTATAAGAAATAAGGATTATTTGAATCACACCCTGCAGACTATACATGAAGCATAGTACCAGCATCTGCTTCTGGTGAGGGCCTTGGGGAATTTTCAATTATAGCAGCAATAGAAGGGGATCCATGTATCTCCAGGTGAGAGAGGGACAAAGAGAGAGAGGAGGAGGAGATGCCAGACTCTTCTTAACAACCAGGTCTCACATGAACTATGAGAGTAAGAACTCATTTAATACTGTGGAGAGGGCATCAAGCCATTTATGAGGGATTTGCCCTCATGGTCCTCATACCTCCAACTAGGCCCCACCTCAAACATTAGGGATTGTATTTCAACAAAAGATTTGGAGTGGACAACTGTCCAAACTATACTACTATTTTATCAAATTTCCAATTCTTCATTTCTATTATGGAAATTCAGTGGACCTTCATGTATAGGCCATATATCCTGTGACCTGTTAAACTTATATATCAGTCTTAATATCTTTTTGTAAAATAGTTGGGATTTTATCCATAGACAATTACATTGTTTGAAACGCAAGATCAAGCTTTTTTGTTTCCAATATTTATTTTATTTTTTCTGCTTGATGATACTGCTAATATGTTGTTAAATGGAAGTCTCAGGAATAGACGTCCTTGCTTTGTTCCTGATCTAATGGGGAAAGCATTCACTCTTCCTCTATTAGCTGTTTTTTATAGATGCTATATATCAGGTTGAGGAAGCTTTGTTCTTTTCCTCACTTATTGAGTGTTTTTAATCATGGTGGATATTTTTCTCCATCTATTCAATTTTTTTTTCATGTCTGTTTACGTGGTAAATTATATTAATTGATTTCCAAATGTTGAACCAAACTTCAATTCCTGAGATAAACCCTACTTGGTCATAATGTTTTTTACATGATGCTACATTTTATTTGCTAAGAATTTAGAAATGGCTTTTGTGTCTATGTTCATGAAGAATATTCTTTAGTTTTTTTCTCATATATTTGCCTAGTTTTGGTATCAGAATAATGATGAACTCTTAAAATTAGTTGGACAGTGTTTCCTCTTTTTCTGTTTACTAGAATACTTGTGTAAAATTAGAAGTTTTCCTTCTTTAAATATTTGTTTGGATTCACCAACAAAGGTATCTATATGTAGAACTTAATTTATGGGAATGTTTTAAATTATGAATTCAATTTCTTTAATAGATACAGGTCTATTCTGCCTATCTGGCTATCTGAATCTCATTGAATGAGCTTTGATAGTTGTAGCCTTTTAAAGAATGTATTTCTTTCACATAAACTATCAAACATATTAGTCTAACACCATTAATTCCTTCATTAGGCTTTTTATATCTGTAGTAGCTCTAGTGATGCCTCATCTTCATTCCTTACATTGATTATTTGTAACTTCTCTTTTATCTTGACCTAGTTAGAGTTTAATACAATTGATCTCTACCAAAAATACCCATTGATTATGTTGACTTTTCAGTATTGTTTTGTTTCCAATTTAATTGAATCTGCTCTTTATTACTTCATTGTTTTGCTTCCTTTTTGTTTAAGTTGCTCACCTTTTCCTAGTTTCTTAAGATAGATGCTTACATTATTGATTTGAAATCTTTCTTTTTTCAAATTTATGGGCTTGTGCTTCAGTCATCACTTTAAAATTTATATCTGTTGGATTACGAGTGTGGAAGTCAAGCCTTGAATTGTAGAGTATATCCCCAAATTAAACTTGTGTTATATCCCTTCTCAAAGTCACATCAGATAAAAATTAAATAAAGATACTAACTAGATATCTCATTTCTGAAGGGAGTAAGGAGGAAGAGTTGAAAAGTTCCCAAAAAGGACTTTTACAAGCCAGCTGTAATATGAGAGCAGAATTCGTAAGGGTATTCTTAGGCTTACTATTTTTGAAACCCAAGAAATGATTCAAGAAGGAGTTACTTAATCTTTGGAAGTGTTAGCCACCTCCTTCTCTCCTATTAGCTATTTCCTGGGTTACCATTTCTTGTCAGCCACTGTCCCCACATAAACACACTATTAGATATTAACATAATTGAGAAATTTTAGAATATTTACAAAACTGAAACATAAACATAGGCATTGCACTTTGTAGCATCTCTAACAAGTGTTCATCCAATCTCTATATAAACAATTTCCAAGGCAAAGGTATAAACACATTGGAAGGCAGCCACTGTTTATTTTAGATATTACCTAAGCCACTCTCTCTTTCATTCAGCCAACTTTATTAACATCTTTATGTGCTAATGAAAATGTATAAGACATGGTTCCCTCTTCAAAATAGTCAGTCAAGTAAAGAGAAGCCTATAAATAACTAAAAGTAAAAATGCGCAATAAAAGTCATGATGAAAGTGAATATGGGATACAAGATTAAAAAAAACTTTACTTTTAGTATTTGTTATAGACGAGGGTGATACCAAGGATTTCCCCTTTTAATTAATAAAAAAAGGAAGTAAGAATTAAATAAAATGATTGACTCAAAGACATTTTCACAGAAACACTTTAGAACCAGGAAAATCTCACATTAACCTTACTTAATGGATTAACCTACAAAAAGATTGTGTCAATCAGAAAGAGGTTTGATGATGCTTTTAAGTTCTCCATGACACCTAAGGTTGGTGGAGCTTCTTAAAGGCACTATTCAAATGAGCCAATTTGATTATTAGGTCTTTCTGGAAAGCATATGTCTACAGCCTTACTGTTTCCATAGATATATCTGGCTATCACAGCCTTCTGTCATTAAACATTCAAATCCTATAATTACTCCCTCTTGTTGATTTCATGCTCAAACAGCAACCTTCTGATAATTTGGCTTCCTGAGTAGCTTGCACATGGAGAGTAAAGGTGAAGCTCAGACTGTCACTATTATCTATTCCCTTGAGCAGTTACAGTTCTTATTGAAATTTAAGAGTCTGTCATTCTGATTAATAAATCAGACTCTTGAGAACATTGTTATCACAAGCCACCCTCCCAGAGGGAGACCACCTCTGGAACTCTGATATGAACAACTTTTAAACATGAAACCCTAAATTCCGAACCCCATACAATGGGGAATTTCCTAAATAAATACATGTAACACTGTGGAATTACAGGTTCCACCAATGAGAGGAATCTGGAAACAGAAGGAATTGTTCTTTTGACAAAGTAATATGTACGTAGACTTTACTTGTGTGAAGTTTTGCAGTGCCTTCCAGGCATCCTTCTGTGTATCATCCTCTTCAATATTGTAGGCAGATGAAATAACTAGTAGAAATTACTGTTGATTCCTGAAATTATCTGATTTCCTAAACTCTGGTGGGAACTTTCCCTTTTCTTTCATAGACATAGCAACACCTTTTAACAGCCAATTTTTACTTCAAATGCCTAGAGTAAATTTTCTTTTCATTATTAAACCTAAGCTGATACAAATATATTTTTGTGTTTGGTATCCTTAACAATAAGTTTAAAGTATGTTCAGCTGAGCTCACTGAAAGTATAGTATTTCAATGTTGGGCAAATTAAGTATCTTAATAAAATAAATTTATTTCTAAAAATCCTATACCTAATGAAAGTGGTGAACAAGAAGTCTTCCTAATTTTTATGCAATATATGCAAATAAAAACACATTGTAACAAGTAGCACAGATGAACACTTAAGTAATACACAGTTTTGGTTGTGTACTTATGCTGCTTTCTTGAACACATCAATTATTTAATGATACATGAGTGTTCCTATGATATAACATAATGAAAAATGGACTTTCCTTATTGATCCTGTACTCATTAGCCTCCTATAATGCTACCCCAGGGGACATTTCACTAGTACAGAAATCCTATTTTGGTGTAAAGGCAATGATCATTATGGGAAATGGGAAAGAAACGGACATGGACATAAGAAAAGTTATAAAAAAGAGTGCACAGGTAGGTAGCAATAATTGAGGTTTAGCAAAAATAGAAAGTTAGAAATGGCTCAGGTAGAGTAGACCTGCTCAGAAATTCAAGGATAACTAACTGTTCTGGTTGGAGAGACAAAGAAAGGGTAGGGTCCAATCAGTGAGCCAGTGGAAAAGGAGAGGGCAGTCATGATGGAGAAAATAATTGGTCATTACAGAGGCCATGTTCAGAGATTAGCTATGTCTTTATTTACATCTTCACAGACATCTTGGAGGTAGCACTAGGTGTTATAAGTAGTGTAACAGATTGTAAATCTTTACATTTATTATGGTCATAATTAACAAAGTAAAACATATTTCCTGGGGGAAAAATGCTTATGAAGAACTTCAGTACAAATATAGTAAACTAAACTCAAGATCTTATCTTCATTTTCTTCTAAACTCCACTAGAATTAAATGAAAGATAAAGCAATGATATAACTCTGTAATAGTAAAAACAGCAGAAGAGAATAAAGTAGCAGAGTGCAACATTCAACAAAAGTTTCAAAGAAAAAAAAATAGCTAGCTTTTATCTTTTCTTGAATCTGCTGTGTGCAAGAAGTTGGAACTATCACGAATTTTTTTTTTCTGCTAAATACAGAAAAATTCAGGAATGGAAGGGTTCAGCTATATTTCAATGCAAGTAAATATTACGAGGTTATAAACAGGAGAATATGTTGAAAATAAGAAGTTGTTGGAATACAGATCTCCTCTGCCACCCTGAGTGAAAAAGAGTTAATTCTCTCCAAGGTTATGATCAGACAGACTAGGGACTAGGTAATGCCAGGTATCATGGAAAGCAAGAGAGACAATCCCTTATTGAAAACAGAGGCATTTATTAAAACTCTGAATAATAACTGGTGATGCTAAACCACTTCCCCCATTCTAGTCTTGGATCTCTGGCTGCCAGCTTTTTAATATATTCCTTACCCCTAGGTAGAAAATTGGAAAATTGGAGGATTTCTGTCAAGTAAAAATACCTACAGATATATTTAAAAGTGATGTAATAAACAGGTCTCCACCCATTTATTCACTGTGAAGCCTACATGTCAAGAAGCATTGTCAAAATATAAAGATATTACAATCACCTTTTAAAAATTTTTAACAGTTCGATCTTAATTATAGATAGATATTTTCTAAATTCTTCAAGAAAGGCACTAATCTAAAAGATGAAAGCTGAAGTAAATAGGAAAAGGAATAAGAAAGAATCACAAAATATAGAAAGGTGGAGATGAATTCCAAAATCTATCAGTTCCAGATAGATTCCAGTTCCAGATAGATATCTGTAAATTAAAAAGAATATACTATCTTTTAAGGGACACGAGTAAGAAGGAAGAACTAAAACTGAAAGTTATGAGAGCAAACCATGATAATCAATAGAGGGTAGGAAGATAAACTTGAAGAAATCTCCCAGAAAGCTGAAAGAGAATGAGATGGAAGCTAGATAAAAAAAAGTACAGGCTCAAGTTGAGAGGTCTATCATACAGCTTAAAGAATTCCAGAAACAGAGAAGATTTTATATATTTTTTTTAAGAAAATGTTTCATTACTGAGACATATTCTTTTAAAATAAAACAGCCACTAAACACCCAACATAATACATAAAAGAAAGATTAGAGTAAGACATGCTATTATAAAATTTCAGAATGCCAAGGTCAAAAAGAAGATTCTAAAGATTTCTGAGCCACAAACAAAAGATTATGTGCAACATGTCAGTAATTTTAAGTCCACTGGATTTCTCAACAACTAAAAACTGTATAGTGTTACATGCCTACAACAAAAAGCCTGAAAAATCAGAAATTGACAACCTAATGTTACACCTCAAGGAATTAGGGAAACAAGAACAAACTATACCCAAAACTAGCAGAAGAAAGTAACAAAGATCAGAGCAGAACGAAATGAACTTGAAACAAAAAATACAAAAGATCAATAAAACAAAAATTAGATATTGGAAAAGACAAATAAAGTTGATAAACTATTAGCTAAACTAATCAAGAAAAGAAGAGAGGATTCAAATAAGCCTGATTAGAAATGAAACTGAAGATATTACAACTGACACCACAGAAATACAAAAGTTCATTTGAAATTATTATGAACCCCTCTATGCACAGAAACTAGAATATCTAGAAGAAATTAATAAATGCTGGAAACCTATAGGCCTCTTAGATTAAATTTGGCAGAAATAGAAACCCTGAGTAGACCAATAAAAAACAGAGAGATTGAATCAGTGAGAGAGAAAAATTCCCTTCAAAAAATGTTTAGGACCATATGTGTTCAGAGCTGAATTCTCCCAGACATCCAAAGAAGAATTGATATCAATCCTATTGAAACCATTCCAAAAGATTGAGAGAGAATCCTCCCTAACTCATTCTATGAAGTCAGTATCACTTTGATACCAAAACCAGGAAAGAATGTAACAACAACAACAAAAAAAACTACAGACTAATATCCCTGATAAACATAAATGCAAAAACCCTCAACAAAATACTAGGTAACAAAATTAAATAGTGTATCAGAAGGATAATATACCCTTATTGAGTGAGTCTCATTCAAAGGATGCAGGGGTGGTTTAACATGCAAGAATCAATAGAGGTTACATTAAGATGGCAGATAGGAGGCAGGACTAGCTTACAGTTGCTGCTCTGACAGACAGAGAAGCATGTGGAGACTCACATTGTGAACTTTTGCTCCAAGAACTACCACAGGAATATACCAGGAAAGCTGAGAGAATCTACAGACCCTTTGGAGGAACTGGATTGCCCCTGAAGGCTCCCTGAGATGCCAGAAAACTGTGAATCTGCTTGCTTTTGCAACAGGGAGGCTCATGGTCTGGGAAAAGATCTCAGCCCTGGTCAACAGCTGCCTGGAAATAGACTGGGTGCTGTTGTGGGAGAAAGCACAGTGGGAGTGGGACAGTTTTTTGGACTGTGGGCAGCATGGAATCAGGGTGAGGCTGGTGACTTCCTGCTTTCCCCCATTTTCCTGGCAACCTGCATGACTCCACAGAGGCAGCCATAATCTCCCTGGGAATATAACTCCACTGAACTGGGAACCACACCCCTATACTCCACAGCAGCTGCAGCAAGCCCTGCCCAAGGAGAGACTGAGCTCAGACATACCTATCCCTGCCCCCACCTGGTGATCTTTCTCTACCTGCCCTAATAGCTGAAGACAAAGGTTATAATTTATTCAGAGTTCTGTGGCCCTGCCCATGACCTGAGAAACCTGAATACTTAACCAGGTGTCCCTAGGGTCCTCCTATAGGACCACAGCTGATGCATTCTTGAAAGCACAGCCTCCTGGCTGGAGGTCAACCAACACACCAGTGCACTAAACAAAAACACAACCAAGGACCCTCACAGCATCCACTTCACTCCCCTGCTACCTCCGCTGGAGCAGGTACTGCTATCCATGGCTGCAAGACCTGAAGACAGATAACATCACAGGACTCAGAAGACACTCCCCAGTACCAGCCCAGAGCCCAGTAGCTCCAGTGGGTGACTAGACCCAGAATAGCAGAAACAATCACTAGAGTTCAGCTCTCAGGAAGCCCCATTCCTAGAAAAGGGAGAACACCACATCAACGGAGCACACCATAGGGCAAAAGAATTTGAACAGCAGCCCTTGAATCCCAGATCTTCCCTCTGACATAGTCTACACTAATGAGAAGGAACCAGTAAAACAATTCTGGTAATATGACAAAACAAAGTTCTTTAACACTCCTGAAAGATTAAACCAGCTCACCAGTAATGGATCCAAACCAAAATGAAATCTCTGAATTGCCAGAAAAATAATTCCAAAGGTTGATTATTAAGTGAATTAAGAAGGCACCAGAGAAAGGTGAAGTCTAAGTTAAATAAACAAAAGACATGACACAAGATAATAAAGAAAAATTCTTCAGTGAAATAGAGAGATAAATAAAAAGCAGTTACAAGTTCTGGAAGTTAAGGACACACTTAGAGAAATGCAAAATGCACTGGAAAGTTTCAGCCATAGAATTGAACAAGCAGAAGAAAGAATTTCAGAGCTTGAAGACAAGGCTTTCAAATTAACCCAATCCATAAAAGACAAAGAAAAAAAAATTAATTAACAAAGCTTTCAAGAGATTTAGTTCTATGTTAAAAGTCCAAACCCAAGAATAATTGGTGTTCCTGAGGAAGAAGAGAAATCTAAAAGTTTGGAAAACATATTTGAGTGAATAATCAAGGAAAACTTCCCTGACCTTGCTAGAAATCCAGACACCAAATACAAGAAGCTCAGGAAATTCATTGCAAATATATATATATATATATATATATATATATATATATATCATTTCCTAGGGAAATAGTCATCAAGCTATCTAGTCAAGACAAAGGAACAAATCTTAAGATCTGTGAGGCAAAAGAATCAGGTAACCTGTAAAGGAAAAACCTTTCACATAAACTTAAGGTAAAGAGGTGTAAAAAAAAAAATCCATGCAAATGGACACCAAAAGTGAGCAGGAGTGGCTATTCTTATGTCAAACAAAACAAACCTTAAAGAAACAGCAGTTAGAACAGACAAAGAGGTACATTATATAATGATAAAAATACTATTTCAACATAAAAGAATCACAATTCTAAATACATATGCACCTCACAATAGAGCTCCAAATTTTATAAAACAATTACTACTAGACCTAAGAAATGAGATAGACAGCAACACAATAATAGTAGGGGACTTTAACATTCCACTGACAGCACTAGACAGGCAATCAAAACAGAAAGTCAACAAAGAAACAGTGGGCTTAAACTATAGCCTACAACAAATGGACTTAACAGATATCTACAAAACATTCTACCCAACAACTGCAGAATATATATTCTATACATCAGCACATGGAAAATTCTCCAAGACAGAAAATATGATAGGTCATTGTATTAGTCTTTTTCATGTTGCTGATACAGACATACTCAAGACTGGGCAATTTATAAAAGAGATCTAATGGTCTTACAGTTCCATGTGGCTGGGGAGGCCTCACAATCATGGTGGAAGGTAAAAAGTATGTCTCACATGGGGAAAGACAAAAGAAGAGTGTTTGTGTAGGGAAATTCCCATTTTTAAAACCATCAGATCTCATGAGACCCACTCAGTATCATGAGAAGAGCATGGAAAGACTCGCGGCCATGATTAAATCACTTCCCACCAGGTCCCTCCCATGGAATGAGGACATTGTGGGAGTTACAATTCAAGATGAGATTTGGGTGGGTGGGGACACAGCCAAACCATATCAGCCACAAAACAAGTCTCACTAAATTTAAGAAAATTGAAATTACATTAAGTACTCTCTCAGACCACAGTGGAATAAACTGGGAAATCAACTCCAAAAAGAATGCTCAAAACCATGGAAATGCATGGTAGTTAAATAACCTGTTCCTGAATGATCATTGGGTTAGCAATGAAATCAAGATGGAAGCTAAAAAATTATTTGACGTGAATGATAATAGTGACACAGTGTATCAAAACCCCTGGGATACAGCAAAAGTAGGATGTACCAACCCTACTGACGCTATTCCAAAAGATAAAGAAGAAATCCTCCTTAAATCATTCAATGAAGCCAGTATTACCCTGCTACCAAAACCAGGAAAGGATATAACAAAACAAGAAAACTACAGATCAATATCCCTGAGGAACACGAATGCTGAAATCCTCAACAAAATGCTAGCTAATCAAATCCAATAGCATATAAAAAGATAATCCACCATGATCAATTTGGTTATATACCAAGGATGCAGGGATGGTTTTACATACATAAGTCAATAAATGTTATACACCAAATAAACAGAATTAAAAACAAAAATCACATGATTATCTCAATAGATGCAGAAAAAGCATTTGACAAAATCTAGCACCCGTTTATGATTAAAACCCTCAGCAAAATCAGCATAAAAGGGACATACTTTAAGGTAAAAAAAAAAAAAATCTAAACAAACTCACAGTTAATATTATATTGAATAGGGAAGAGTTGAAAGCATTTCCCCTGAGAACTGGAACAAGACAAGGATGCCCACTTTCACCACTTCTATTCAACATAGTACTGGATGTCCTAACCAGAGCAATCAGACAAGAAAAAGAAATAAACGGCATCCAAATCAGTAAAGAGGAAGTTAAACAGTTGCTGTTTGCTGATGATATGATTATATACTTAGAAAATCCTAAAGACTCATCCAAAGAGCTCCTAGAACTGGTAAAGGAATTCAGCAAAGTTTAAGGATACCAAATTAATATACACAAATCAGTCTCTCTGCTGTACACTAACAGCGATCAAGCTGAGAATCAAATCAAGAATTCAACCCCTTTCATAATAGCTGAAAAAATATAAAATACTTAGGAATTTACCTAACCAAAGATATGAAAGAACTTTACAAGGAAAACCACAAAACACTGGTGAAAGAAATCATAGATGACACAAACAAATGGGAACACATCCCATGCTCATGGATTGGAAGAATCAATATTGTGAAAATGGTCATACTGCCCAAAGCAGTATACAGATTCAATGCAATTCCCATCAAAATACCACCACATCATTCTTCACAAAACTAGAAAAATAATCCTATAATTTATCTGAAACCAAAAAAGGGTCCACATAGCCAAAGTAAAACTAAACATAAAGAACAAATCTGGAGGCATCACATTACCTGACTTCAAACTATCCCATAAGGCCATAGTCGTCGAAACAGCATGATACTGGTATAAAAGTAGGCACATAGACCAATGATACAGAATAGAGGACTCAGAAATGAAGCCAAATACTTACAGACAACTGATATTTGACAAAGTAAACAACAACATAAAGTGGGGAAAGAACGTCTTATTTCAATAAATTGTGCTGGGATAATTGGTAAGCCACATGGAAAAGAATGAAACTGGATCTTCATCTCTCATTCTATACAAAAATCAACTGAAGATGGATCAAAGACTTAAATCTATGGCATGAAACCATAAAGATTCTAGAATATAACATCAGAAAAACGCTTCTAGATATTGATTTAGGCTAAGACTTCATGAACAAGAACCCAAAAGCAAATGCAACAAAAACAAAGATAAAAAGATGGGACTTAATAAACTAAAAAGATTCTGCACAGCAAAAGAAATAATCAGCAGAGTTAACAGACAACCCACAGAGTGGGAGAAAATCTTCACATTCTATACATCTGACAAAGGACTAACATCCAAAATTTACTAAGAACTCAAATCAACAAGAATAAAACAAACATTTTCATCAAAAAGTGGACTAAGGACATTAATAGTCAATTCTCAAAAGAAGATACAGAAACAACCAACAAGCATATGGCAAAATGTTCAACATCACTAATGATCAGAGAAATGCAAATCAATAACACAATGCGATACCACCACCTTACTCCTGCAAGAATAGCCAAAAAAATAAAAAATAATAGATGTTGGTAGGGATGCATTGAAGAAGGAACACTTTTACACTGTTGGTGGGAATGTAAACTAGTACTACCGCTATGGAAAACAATGTGGAGAATCCTTAAACAACTAAAGTAGATCTACCGTTTGAACCAGCAAAACCACTACTAGGTATCTATCCAGAGGAAAAGAGGTCATTATACAAAATAGATATTACACTTGCACACATTATTTATAGAAGAACAATTTTCAATTGTAAAAATATAGAACCAGCCTAAATGCCTATCAATCAATGAGTGAAGAAAGAAAATGTGGTATATCTATAGCATGGAACTCTATTCAGTCATAAAAAGGAATGAAATAATGGCATTCACAGTAACCTGGATGAAATTTGAGAGTATTATTCTAAGTGAAGTAACTCAGGAATAGAAAACCAGACTTTGTATGTTCTCACTCATACATGGTAGCTAAGTTATGAGATGCAAAGGTATAAAAATGATACATTGGACTTTGGGGACTCAGGGGAAGGTATGCAAGTTGGCAAGGGATACAAGACTACACGTTAGTTACAGTGTACATTGCTCAGGTGATGGGTGGATGAAAACATCAGAAATCGCCACTAAAGAACTTATCCATGTAACCAAGCACCACCTGTTTCCCAAAAAATTATTAAAATAAAAAATAAACAAAATTTTAAAAAACATAAGTCAATAAATGTGATATATCACATTAACAGAATTTAAAACTAAAATCATATGATCATTTCAATTAATGCAGAAAAAGCATTCAATGTAATTCAGCATCCCTTTGAGATAAAAACCCTTTACAAACTAGGCAAAGATGAGACTTACCTCAAGATAATAAAAAGTCATATTGGCATACCCATAGGCAATATTATACTGAATGTGGAAAAGTTGAATTCATTCCCTTTGAGAACTGGAACAACAAAAGGATACCAACTTTCACCACTTCTATTCAGTATAATACTGGAAGTCCTAGCCAGAGCAACCAGGTAAGAGAAGAAAATTAAAGGCTTCTAAATTGGAAAAGAGGAAGTCAAACTATCACTGTTCACCAATGTTATGATTGTATACTTAGGAAACTCTTAAAACTCCTAGATTTTATAAACAAATTCAGTAAAGTCGCAAGCTACAAAATCATTGTAAACAAATCAGTAGCATTGCTGTACACCAACAACAATCAAGCTGAACAAGCTGAAAATCAAATCAAGAACATGCTCTTTTATAACTGTAAAAAAAAAAAAAAAAAAAAAAAAAATACTACAAATATGCTTAACCAAGGAGGTGAGAGATCTGTACAAGGAGAATCACAAAACACCACTGAAAAAAAAATCATAGATGACTCAAACAAGTCAAAACACATTCCATGCTCAAGGATTGGAAGAATTAATATTGTGAAAATGACCATATTGCCCAAAGCAATCTACAGATTCAATGCAATTCCCATCAAAATACCAACATCATTTTTCAGAGTTAGAAAAAAGTCCTCAAATTAATATGGAACCACAAAAGAGCCCAAAGAGCCAAAACAACCCTAAGCAAAAAGAACATACCTAGAGGCATCATATTACCAGACTTCAAATTAAACTATAAGGCTATAGTTACCAAAACAGCATGGTACTGGTATGAAAGCAGACATGTAGACCAATGGAACAGAATAGAGAACCCAGAAATAAAGCCAAATACTAACAACCAACTGGTCTTTGACAAAGTATACAAAAACATAAATTAGTGGAAAGAACACTCTATATATTAAATGGTGCTGGGAAAACTGGATAGCCTCATATACAAAAATGAAACTGGATGCCTATCCCTCAACTCAAGAGGGATCAAAGACTTAAATCTAAGGCCTGAAATCATAGAAATTCTAGACAATAACCTAGGAAAAACTCTTCTGGACATTGGCCTAGGCAAATAATTTATAACTAAGACCCCCAAAGAAAATACAATTAAAGCAAAAATAAATAAATGGTACCTAATTAAACTAAAAAGCATCTGCACAGTAAAAGAAATAATCATTGGAGTAAACAGACAACCCACAGAATGGGAGAAAATATTTGCAAATGATGCATCTGACAAAGGACTGATACCCAGAATCTACAATGAACAAAAACAAATCAGCAAGGAAAAAATAAGTAATCCCATTAAATTGGGCAAAAAACATGAATAGACATTTCTAAAAAGAGGATATATAAATGGCCAACAAGGCCAGGCCTGGTGGCTTATGCCTATAATCCCAGCACTTTGGGAGGTTGAGGCGGGTGGATCATGAGGTCAGGAGATCGACACCATCCTGACTAACTGTGAAACCCCATCTCTACGAAAAATACGAAAAATTAGCTGGGCGGGGTGGCGGGCGCCTGTAGTCCCAGCTACTTGGGAGGCTGAGGCAGGAGAATGGCGTCAACCCGGGAGGCGGAGCTTGCAGTGAGCCGAGATCGCGCCATTGCACTCCAGCCTGGGAGACAGCAAGACTCCGTCTCAAAAAAAAAATTAAAATTAAAATTAAATAAATAAATAAATGGCCAACAAACATGAAAAAAAATTCTCAACATCAGTAATCATCAAGGAAATAAAAAGCAAACCACAGTGAGATACCAGCTTACTCTTGCAAGAATGGGCATTATTAAAAATTAAAAAAAAAAAAAGATGTTGGCATGTAGTGAATAAGTAATGCTTATACACTGCTGATGGGAATAAAAATTGGTACAATCTCTATGGAAAACAGTATGGTCATTTCTTTCTTTCTTTCTTTTTTTTTTTTTTTTTTGAGATGGAGTCGTGCACTGTCACCCAGACTGGAGTGCAATAGCATGATCTCGGCTCACTGCAAACTCCGCCTCCCGGGTTCACACCATTCTCCTGCCTCAGCCTCCGGAGTAGCTGGGACTACAGGCACGAGCCACCACGCGCGGCTAATTTTTTGTACTTTTAGTAGAGACAGGGTTTCACCGTGTTAGCCAGGATGGTCTCGATCTCCTGACCTCCTGATCCACCCTCCTCGGCCTCCCAAAGTGCTGGGATTACAGGCATGAGCCACCACACCTGGCCATTTCTTAAAGAACTAAAAGTATACCTACTATTCCATCTAGCAATTCCACTACTGATTATCTATCCAAAAGAAAGTAAATCACTATATCAAAAAGACACCTGCATGAGTATGTTTATTGCAGCATAATTCACAATTGCAAAGATATAGAACCAAAGTGCCTATCAACCAATCAGTCAATACAGAAAATGTGGTATATACATACACATATAGCATGGAATACTAGTCAGCCATAAGAAAGAATGAAATAATGTTTTTTGCAGCACCTTGGATGGAGATGAGGCCATTATTCTAAGTGAGGTAATTCGGGATTGGAAAAGCAAATATATGTTCTCACTTATAAGAAGGAGCTAAGTGACATAATGGACTTTGATGGCTCAGAAGCAGGAGGGTGGGGGGGAGCAAAAAGCTACATATTGAATACAATGTATACTAATAGGGTGACAGGTACACTAAATCTCAGACTTCATCACTGTCCAATTCATCCATGTAACCAAAAACCATGTGTACCCCCAAAGCTATTGAAATAAAAATAGACTATAAATACACATGTAGTGTATAAATATAAAAATCAAAAACTGAAAGACACTTAAGTATTGCCTTCCAATTTCTAAAGGAAAATTATTTCAACATTCTGAAATTTCATTCCCAAACTATCAGTCAAATATATAAGTACAATTACAACATTATCGAAAAAAATTGTTTTAAAATATTTATGTCCTATGTGTTTTTTGACACAAAGCAAATAAATGATGTGCTTTACTAACACAATGCAGCAAACTAATAAATTGAAAGAAGAAAAATCAACTAACTATCTCAAATAGGAGACAATTTTTCTAAAAATCCAGGATAACGATATAAAGAAGTTCCAGGACAACAGCCATGAATAATCTCAGTTTATAAGAATACAAGAACTCCAAAAGATGACCTGAAGAAAAAAATAAAACAGATATGTTATTGTATCTGATCATTTAGAGAGAAGGCTTGAATGTCTATCATAGAATTTATGAAGATTAGACTCATTAAAAGTTAATCAAGCAAACACAACAATTATTAAATTCAAGAAAAAATATGAGTAATAAAAGAAATGTAATCACAGTAAACTACACAGTTCAACAGTAAACTTATTATTTAGCCATAATAAACAAAACCCTGAGCATTCAAAGTTTATTACATAAATATATGGATAAAGTTGGTGGAGGAGGAAGTACTTTTGATTGTTAGAGGAAATATAAGGAAGCTAAATCCTACTATGATATTATGAGAAGTCAATAATCAACAATAACAACAACGAAGTAAAGAAATAGCAAGTTAAATAAATTATATGGAAGCAACCATAAGGAAAAAGAGCTTAAAAAGTTGAAAGTGGCTGGATAACGGGGTGAGAAAAGTGAATCTTTTTAAAATCTTTTATGCTTACAGTATTATTTAAAATTTCAAATTAGAAAAGTTTTCAAATTGATAGAAATGTTTAATTTAAAAAAAAAGTTGAAGATAGAAAAGAAAACATTATTTGCAATTCTCTGTTCATTGATAACAGCAGTAAACATTTTGATATAAATCCTTTTGGTCAATTTTGTTCAATGTGTGGATGTTGTTTTATAAATATATATAGAAAACAACTTTATATATATATATATATAAAACAATTATATATATATAAAACAACTTTATATATATACACACACACATATAGAGAGAGAGACAGAGAGAGACAAAGTGACAACAGTATACAATATATTTTTTAAATTAGAAATAGACACATTTTATACCATACAAATTTCTTCTGCATTTGCATTGATTGCATATCCTTTCATTGCAGGATTGTCCAACAATTTATTTAATTGTAAGCTATTTTTGGAAATGTGGGTCTCTTTCAATTACTCATTATAAACAACATTACTACAAATATCCTATTAGCTTTATGTTTACAAATAATCTAGATAATTTCCTTAGAATTAAATTTCTACAATTTTCCAAAAATTATTATGCTTGTTGGTTTATTGGCTCAAAGGGTATATATTATAAAATATATATTTAGTCTTCATCTCGGTTCCCTAGCATACAACTCCTAAAATTCTTAGAATCTCAAAAGTGAAGTCTTTTTGTGTGCTAATGAGTTTACTGGCAGCTAACAGCTCCTAGATAGCTTCAGGATGAGGACTGGTCAATGGAAAGACCTTGGTATGATTAGAAGGTTGGGACTTTTAGCCTAACCTCTGGGTAAGGGAGAGAGGATTAAAGGGTAAGTTGATCACCAGTAACAATTACTTTATCAATCATGCCTATGCAGTGAAGCCATGTATAGAGCCTCTTTGACATCAGTAACTCCAACTTAAAAATGACTTCACTTTATATTTCATAGAAACATGGTTTGATTTTTCCTCTGAGGGTATAAGCCAGTGTTTCTCTCTCTCTATTTTATCATTACTCTCCCAAGAAGCTTTTTTAGCCTTTTTTTCCTAATCACCTCCTCATGTAATTTTAATATCACAAGCATTCTGTATATATGTATATATTTCATATATATGAGATTTTTTTAATGATTAAAGCTTAGATATACATATTTCATATATATCTATGTATGTACATACGTGTATACATATGAAATATGTATATCTCTGCTTTACACATTAAAAGAATGAGATTCAATGCCCCAACCAATCTGTCACCCTCTTATGGGTTATATCACCCCTGTTGAGAATGTATGTTGTAAATAGTCTTTGATTTTTTGTATATTATCAAATTCTCCTTTTGAAAGATGGTACCAATTTTAATTTTCATCATCAACATAAGGAGACATGTTTCCCCACCTCCCCAGAAAACATGGTGTTTGAAAATAAGTATGTAAATTTTCTTAAAATGGGAGTTTCTCAATGCAAATCTTAAAATTACATTAGTTTGCTTGTAAATATTTCTTAGTAACAAATGCCAGGAGTACACATATTTATTTGTTTCAGACTTCGTCCTACTATTACGGGACAATGGCTTATTTCAAACTTTCAAGCAATTTACATTTAGAAAGTATGCTTCTGTTGCCATGGTTCCCACTATAATTTAGACTGTTTTTAAGTCAATTTGTTATTGATTCAACCACAATGGTCAATTATATCCTGTACATCTTCAGTTCTCAAATTATTGACCTGGTCAAGTCAATTTGTAATTAGACAACTTCTAAAAAGTTATTTCTCTCCGTGACTGTTATTCAGCTTTTGAACTTCTGAATTCTTGCACACTTGGTGATTGTCTTGGTCTGACACTGTTTCTAGCTACAGCAACTACATTTTATTGAAGTACATCTTGTCTTTGTAAAGGAATTGCAAGAATTGCTGAGAACACTTTAACAATGGACACGGTTTGTTAATTCAGTATTAGGTAAGTACCATATGAAACTGTCAATTTTGAAGTCAAATGATTAAATATTAACTATTCCATAGGATTCAATCTAAAAGTTTAGTCCCTTTATATATGTATATACCTTAGAAAAGAAATGAGTGTTTATAAAGTGTTGGGACTACTTATGCCCTACCACATGGACTTTAAATATTCTATTGAAATGTATAGTTTTTATAAGGAAGCAACAGTTAAGTTGACCTAGCCATAGAAGACTTGATATTCTATTTATATTTGATTAATAAAAACACCTCACAGCCTCCTTCCTCCACATCAGGAAAGCAGTCACAGTCCTGACCTTGTATAGGGAGTAGAGTATTAGAGCAGGCGTCAGGGGACCTGACTTGCATTCTGTACTTTTCCATTTCCTACCTGTGTGAACTTGAGTGAGGCATCACCGCTCACCCATTCTTCAGGTCCCAGGAACAGTTTAGACATAAACGCCTCAAAAAGGCCTTCCCTGAGTATCACTAAGGTCAAAATCTCCACAGCACTCTTTGCTCTCTCATTTGTAAAAGCATTTGTCATACTAAAAATCATTTAATTAACATCTATTTTCCTCACTAAATAGGCATGATGGCAGAGAGATGTTTGTCTTATTTATTCTTTTATCCCTGATATCTAACACAATACCTGATACACATTAATGACCAATGTGGACGGGCACAGTGGCTCATGCCTGTAATTTCAGCACTTTGGGAGGCTGAGGTGGGAAGATTGCTTGAGCCCAGGAGCCCAGATTCACTATGAGCCCAGGCAACATAGTGAAACCCATCTCTCCAAAAATAAAAATGAAATACATTAGCCAAGCATCGTGGTACCTGCCTGTAGTTCCAGCTACTTGGGAATTTGAGGTGGGAGAATTGCTTGAGCACTAAAGTTCAAGGCAGTAATGAGTTATGATCACACAGCTGCACTCCAATCTGGGCAACAGACAGAGACTCCATCACGAAAAATAAAAAGTATGTAAATAGAGACCAATGTATATTTGTTCAATGAATAAGTGAATAAAATAAACCTACTAGTTCAAAGCTTCAGTTTTATCATTTGTAAAGGGCATTTAGCACCTGTGTAGCATGTCACAGGGTTGCTATGGTGTTAACATGAAGTGGCTAGGTAGATTCAAATGAGATAGAGGATGCATATTTCACCTCTCCGTTATGAGACCTCTCCTCAAACCTAAGAGGGGTAATGTATGTAAAAGTGTTTTATATGCTAAATAGCTCTTTACAGTCAAGATTTAACATTATCTTCATAAAAGTAAAAACTTCATTATGTTCAGGACAAAGATTTGCTTAAAGCTTCATTCCACTAGACTAGGCTTCTTGTGACAACCTACAGCTTTGCTTTCTCCCAATTTATCACACATACCATTTCATGCCAGTCTCCTAACCTGTACCCCTTTTGGTGATTTTTTTTTCCTTTCCCTGGGAACACATCCAAATCAGAAAAACCCTGTATCAACTAGTGGTCAGGAAATAAAAACTAGAAGCTACTCTATGTATTTCAAGTAGAAAAGGTTTAATACAGGGAATTTGAGGCTTACATAGCCACTTGAACAGCTGGAGAACAAAGATCAGAAGACAGTTCACCAAAATCTTAGCTGCCTATAGCATCAAAGTAAGTGATTTCCAAAATCTATCTAGGAAAGTATTGGAAATGTCAAGAAATTCCAAGAAGCAACCACCAAAGTCCCCAGTGGCACAAGATACTAGTGATTTATAGAATCTTGTCAGAGAAGCTACTGAAAAACTCATGTAGTTGCTCACAAATCTGCCTATAATTTCTCCAGGACATAATGGATTCTCCTTCTAATAAGCCTTAAAACACCATGAAGACAGAAATAAAACGTTTGCGAGTGGATCAATTATGGTTCCACTCCCACCTCTACCTTTTGTTTTCTAGATCTCTATATTTTGACTTTGGGAGAAATGATTTCATATGTAGGTCGCTGGGTCAGAGTAATATAAACAGCATATAAGGATAACGCCACTGCTCTGCAAAGTGTTGTTATCCCACCTGAGCTGAAACTACATCTTCAAAAGTTATTTTGGTGTAAAAGAATATATATAAAACCTATGAATCTTGTAGGCCTAGACCTAAGGTCTACATCTGTTTGATCAATGTTATTTGGAATGTTGACAGAGAATAAAATAAGGTGAGGCTGGTCAAAAAAAAAAAAAAAAGAAAGAAAGAAAGAAAGAAAGATAAAAGCACGTGTGCAAAGGAAAATCCTTCTCAGTAAAA
This sequence comes from Papio anubis, assembly GCF_008728515.1. Taxonomy (NCBI): domain Eukaryota; kingdom Metazoa; phylum Chordata; class Mammalia; order Primates; family Cercopithecidae; genus Papio; species Papio anubis. The sequence goes on along the minus strand of NC_044987.1, from coordinate 42,680,070 downwards.
AGCTATTCCAGTGAGAACAAATTGATTCCCCTTCTTTGGTGAAAGGCATCTTGTGTTATCAATCTGCTATTACATGGCTATCTGGTTCTCCTCTAAATCCCAGGAAAAGGTGTAGCCTTGGACTCCATTGTCGGCTGATTAGGCATTCAGCTATGGCAATATCAGCCTATGTTATATCAGCCTATGTTGTTTACTCATACATAATCATCCTTGCTTCCATCATAATCATATCCACCGAGTGCTCTTGTCCAACTGACAAGAAAGTCACTTTTCCTCATAAATCCATTGAGGAAGCACTGGGATGGTTGGAGAAGGAGGCTTACTGACACCCACAAAATAGGAAATCTGATCTACATCATTACTGAGTGCCTTGTTTGCAATGGATGCCCTTTGATTAGCATTTCTATTGAGAAATATATATTGTCACAATTCATGATCATTTCCCCAGGCCTCCTTGTCATCAACTTTTCCACCATATTTCTTTCAACTGCCTGGAAGATGGTGATCTGGCTAAACCATTAGCTACTATGAATTTGTGTAGATCTTTACCTCTGGCCACCTTTCCTTACAGACAAAGGAAAAGACTAAGTGTGCTGCTTGAAATTCTGCTTACTAGAGGAATTTTCTTTCCCCATTTACCAGAACTTCATCAGAACCATCCCTGATAAAGCTATCCTGCAGCACTTCACTTTCAAATGATGCTCATATGTCATGTGGAACTATCTGCATGAATATTTTTCTTCCTTTATATGTTGTTTAGAGGGAACTGCACATGTGTCCAGAAGACAGATGACAATGCAGCAAGAGTGACCGAAGTGGAAGTCTTAGCCACTTGCTCAGGCAACTTACTACTAGGTATATTGACTTGATCTTCATTTAGAAGAGGCTATTCTGACCTGCCCTAGATTACTGTTTTCCAAGAAAAACTGCCAAATTCATAAAAAGTATGTAAACAATTTCATATTACACTCATATTTTAGATAATATTGCTTGCTGTGTCAAATACTGATCATATTAGTTTCCTGGGTCTGCTGTAAATATTTCCACAAAGTAAGTGGCTTAAAACAACAGAAATTTATTCTCTCACAGTTCTAGAGGTTACGTTGGAAGTCAAGGAGGCATCACACTAATGCTTATTTTTAAATTTTCTTAATAATATCATTCAAGAAGGAACTATGTACGTAGCTCAAAGAAACTAAAAACCTTGAAAAAAGAATGGAAGAATGGATAACTACAATAACAAAGCAGAGAAGTCAATAAACGAACTGATAGAGATGAAAACCATGACACGAGAAATACGTGACAAATGCACAACCTTCAGTAACCAACTTGATCAACTGGAAGAAAGAGTATCAGTGATTGAAGATCAAATGAATGAAATGAAGTGAGAAGAGAAGTTTAGAGAAAAAAGAGTTAAAAAAATTAACAAAGCTTCCAAGAAATATGGGATTATGTGAAAAGACCAAATCTACATCTGATTGGTATGCCTGAAAGTGACGAGGAGAATGGAACCAAGTCGGAAAACACTTTTCAGGATATTATCCAGGAGAACTTCCCCAACCTAGCAAGGCAGGCCAACATTCAAATTCAGGAAATACAAAGAATGCCGCAAAGATACTCCTCGAGAAGAGCAACTCCAAGACACATAATTATCAGATTCACCAAAGCTAAAATGAAGGAAAAAATGTTAAGGGCAGCCAGAGAGAAAGGTCGGGTTACACACAAAGGGAAGCCCATCAGACTAACAGCAGATCTCTCGGCAGAAACTCGACAAGCCAGAAGAGAGTGGGGGCCAATATTCAACATTCTTCAAGAAAAGAATTTTAAACCCAGAATTTCATATCCAACCAAACTAAGTTTCATAAGTGAAGGAGAAATAAAATCCTTTACAGACAAGCAAATGCTGAGAGATTTTGTCACCACCAGGCCTGCCCTGTAAGAGATCCTAAAGGAAGCCCTAAACATGGAAAGGAACAACAGGTACCAGCCATTGCAAAAACATGCCAAAATGTAAAGTCCATCGATGCTAGGAAGAAACTGCATCAGCTAACGAGCAAAATAACCAACTAATGGCATAATGACAGGATCAAGTTCACATATAACAATTTTTTTTTTTTTTGGAGACAGGGTCTCGCTCTGTCGCCCAGGCTGGAGTGCAGTGGCCGGATCTCAGCTCACTGCAAGCTCCGCCTCCCGGGTTTACGCCATTTTCCTGCCTCAGCCTCCTGAGTAGCTGGGACTACAGGTGCCCGCCACCTCGCCCGGCTAGTTTTTTTGTATTTTTTAGTAGAGATGGGGTTTCACTGTGTTAGCCAGGATGGTCTCGATCTCCTGACCTCGTGATCCGCCCGTCTCGGCCTCCCAAAGTGCTGGGATTACAGGCTTGAGACACTGCACCCGGCCCATATAACAATATTAACCTTAAATGTAAATGGATTAAATGGTCCAATTAAAAGACACAGACTGGCAAATTGTATAAAGAGTCAACACCCATCAGTTTGCTGTATTCAGGAGACACTTCTCACATGCAGAGACACACATTGGCTCAAAATAAAGGGATGGAGGAAGATCTACCAAGCAAACGGAAAACAAAAAAAGGCAAGGGTAGCAATCCTAGTCTCTGATAAAAGGGACTTTAAACCAACAAAGATCAAAAGAGACAAAGAAGGCCATTACATAATGGTAAAGGGATCAATTCAACAAGAAGAGCTAACTATCCTAAATATATATGCACCCAATACAGGAGCACCCAGATTCATAAAGCAAGTCCTTAGAGACTTACAAAGAGACTTAGACTCCCATACAATAATAATGGGAGAATTTAACACCCCACTGTCAACATTAGACAGATCAACGAGACAGAAAGTTAACAAGGATATCCAGGAATTGAACTCAACTCTGCACCAAGCGGACCTAATAGACATCTACAGAACTCTCCACCCCAAATCAACAGAATATACATTCTTCTGAGCACCACATCGGACTTATTCCAAAATTGACCACATAGTTGGAAGTAAAGCACTCCTCAGCAAATGTACAAGAACAGAAATTATAACAAACTGTCTCTCAGACCACAGTGCAATCAAACTAGAACTCAGGACTAAGAAACTCAATCAAAACTGCTCAACCACATGGAAACTGAACAACCTGCTCCTGAATTACTACTGGGTACATAACAAAATGAAGGCAGAAATAAAGATGTTCTTTGAAACCAATGAGAACAAAGATACAACATACCAGAATCTCTGGGACACATTTAAAGTAGTGTGTAGAGGGAAATTTATAGCACTAAATGCCCACAAGAGAAATCAGGAAAGATCTAAAATTGACACCCTAACATCACAATTAAAAGAACTGGAGAAGCAAGACTAAACACATTCAAAAGCTAGCCTAAGGCAAGAAATAACTAAATCAAAGCAGAACTGAAGGAGATAGAGACACACAAAACCCTCCAAAAAATCAATGAATCCAGGAGTTGGTTTTTTGATAAGATCAACAAAATTGATAGACCACTAGCAAGACTAATAAAGAAGAAAAGAGAGAAGAATCAAATACACACAATAAAAAATGATAAAGGGGATATCACCACCGACCCCACAGAAATACAAACTACCATCAGAGAATACTATAAACAACTCTACACAAATAAACTAGAAAACCTAGAAGAAATGGATAATTTCCTGGACACTTACACTCTCCCAAGACTAAACCAGGAAGAAGTTGAATCCCTGAATAGACCAATAGCGGGCTCTGAAATTGAGGCAATAATTAATAGCCTACCAACCAGAAAAAGTCCAGGACAAGACGGATTCACATCCAAATTCTACCAGAGATACAAGGAGGATCTGGTACCATTCCTTCTGAAACTATTCTAGTCAATAGAAAAAGAGGGAATCCTCCCTAACTCATTTTATGAGGCCAACATCATCCTGATACCAAAGCCTGGCAGAGACACAACAAAAAAAGAGAATTTTAGACCAATATCCCTGATGAACATTGATGCAAAAATCCTCAATAAAATACTGGCAAACCGAATCCAGCAGCACATCAAAAAGCTTATCCACCATGATCAAGTGGGCTTCATCCCTGGGATGCAAGGCTGGTTCAACATACGCAAATCAATAAATGTAATCCAGCATATAAACAGAACCAAAGACAAAAAACACATGATTATCTCAATAGATGCAGAAAAGGCCCTTGACAAAATTCAACAGCCCTTCATGCTAAAAACTCTTAATAAATTCAGTATTGATGGAACATATCTCAAAATAATAAGAGCTATTTATGACAAACCCACAGCCAATATCACACTGAATGGGCAAAAAACTGGTAGCATTCCTTCTGAAAACTGGCACAAGACAGGGATGCCCTCTCTCACCACTCCTATTCAACATAGTGTTGGAAATTCTGGCTAGGATAATCGGGCAAGAGAAAAAAATAAAGGGTATTCAATTAGGGAAAGAAGAAGTCAGATTGTCCCTGTCTGCAGATGACATGATTGTATATTTAGAAAACCCCATTGTCTCAGCCCAAAATCTCCTTAAGTTGATAAGCAACTTCAGCAAAGTCTCAGGATACAAAATCAATGTGGAAAAATCATAAGCATTCTTATTCACCAGTAATAGACAAACAGAGAGCCAAATCATGAATGAACTCCCATTCACAATTGCTTCAAAGTGAATAAAATACCTAGGAATCTAACCTATATGGGATGTGAAGGACCTCTTCAAGGAGAACTACAAACCACTGCTCAGTGAAATAAAAGAGGACACAAACAAATGGAAGAACATACCATGCTCATGGATAGGAAGAATCAATATCGTAACACTGCCCAACGTAATTTATAGATTCAATGCCATCCCCATTAAGCTACCAATGACTTTCTTCACAGAATTGGAAAAAACTGCTTTAAAGTTCATATGGAACCAAAAAAGAGCCTGCATTGTCAAGACAATACTAAGCCAAAAGAACAAAGCTGGAGACATTACGCTGCCTGACTTTAAACTATAGTACAAGGCTACAGTAACCAAAACAGCATGGTACTGGTACCAAAACAGAGATATAGACCAATGGAACAGAACAGAGCCCTCAGAAATAATACCACACATCTACAGCCATCTGATCTTTGACAAATCTGAGAGAAACAAGAAATGGGGAAAGGATTCCCATTTAATAAATGGTGCTGGGAAATTGGCTAGACAGAAGCAGAAAGCTGAAACTGGATCCTTTCCTTACTCCTTATATGAAAATTAATTCAAGACAGATTGGAGACTTAAATGTTAGACCTAAAGCCATAAAAACCTTAGAAGAAAACCTAGGTAATACCATTCAGGACATAGGCATGGGCAAGGACTTCATGTCTAAAACACCAAAAGCAATGGCAACAAAAGCCAAAATGGACAAATGGGATCTAATTAAACTATAGAGCTTCTGCACAGCAAAAGTAACTGCCATCAGAGTGAACAGGCAACCTACAGAATGGAAGAAAATTTTTGCAATGTACTCATCTGACAAAGGGCTAATATCCAGAACCTACAAAGAACTCAAACAAATTTACAAGAAAAAAACAAACAACCCCATCAAAAAGTGGGCCAAGGATATGAACACACACTTCTCAAAAGAAGACATTCATACAGCCAACAGAGTAACCATCAGAAAAATGCAAATCAAAACCACAATGAGATACCATCTCATACCAGTTAGAATGGCAATCATTAAAAAGTCAGGAAACAACAGGTGCTGGAGAGGATGTGGAGAAATAGGAACACTTTTACACTCTTGGTGGGAGTGTAAACTAGTTCAACCATTGTGGAAAACAGTGTGGCGATTCCTCAAGGATCTAGAACTAGAAATACCATATGACCCAGCCATCCCATTACTGGGTATATACCTAAAGGATTATAAATCTTACTGCTATAAGGACACATGCACACGTATGTTTATTGCGGCACTATTCACAATAGCAAAGACTTGGAATCAATCTAGATGTCCATCAGTGACAGACTGGATTAAGAAAATGTGGCACATATACACCATGGAATACTATGCAGCCATAAAAAAGGATGAGTTCGTGTCCTTTGTAGGGACATGGATGCAGCTGGAAACCATCATTCTCAGCAAACTATCGCAGGATCAGAAAACCAAACACTGCATGTTCTCACTCATATGTGAGAATTGAACAATGAGATCACTTGGACACATGAAAGGGAACATCACACACCGGGGCCTATTGTGGGGAGCAGGGAGGGGTGAGGGATAGCATTTGGATATATACCTAATGTAAATGACGAGTTAATGGGTGCAGCACACCAACATGGCACATGTATACATATGTAACAAACCTGCATGTTGTTCACATGTACCCTAGAACTTAAAGTATAATAAAAATTAAAAAAGAGAAGCTAGTATGTGGTATCTCTCTCTCTCTCACACACACACACACACAAGTAAACCCATTGGTAACTGTATGTACAATAGTCTAAAAAGTGCCAGTGTTGAAACAAGTGTGCAATGTGGCTACTAAATCCATAAAGCACATCTATAATGCCTGACTTGCTTAGAATTTGATAATAAAATCATCATAAACAAAATAATAATAATAATATCATTCAAAAGAGTAGATGTTCTTAATACTGATAATTTCCAATCTACCAATTTGTTCTTTCATAGTTCATGCATTTCGTACTCTACCTTGGAAATGATTGCTTGATTGAGGTCACAAATATTTTCTTTCATTTTGTCTGTTAGAACTTTTATAGCACAGGCTTTACTTGTAGGTTTATGATCCATATCAAGTTAATTTTCATTGTGTTTTGAGGTCCATTATTTTGCAAGTGGAGGTTGAACTGCTCTTGGACCATTTGTTTAAAAATACTATCATCCCTTTTGAATTAACATGGAAATTTTGCTGAAATTAAATTGATTTGGGTCTATCTGGGTTTACTTCTAGGCACCCCATTCTATTTTATTGATCTATGTGTCTATTATTTTGACAATATCAAACTGTCTTGATCAGTATAGTCTTATAGTAAGTCTTGAGATCCAGTAGTATAAGTCTCCAAATTAGTTATTTTCAAATATGTTTTGAAAATTCTAGATATTTTGTTTCCTTCATACATTTTAGAATTAGCTTGTCAATCTCCATAAAAATATGCTGAGATTTTGACTGGATTTACATTGGATCTACACATCAATTAGAGAAAAGGTGATATATTATCAATATTAAGACATTCAATCCATGTACACAATATGTCTCTTTATTTATTTGTCATTTTTAATTTCTTTCAGCATTTTATGAATTTTTGCAAAAATCTTATAACCCTCTTGCTATGTAAGACTGCAAAATAAAGAAGGAGCCCTGGCTTCACAAGAAACCGAATCTGCTGACATCTTGATCTTGGTCTTCCTTGACTCCAGAATTGTGGCAATACATTTTTTTTATAAATTATTCAGTGCAAACTTTTGTTATAGCAGTGTAAACAGACTAAAACAGTTGCCTTGTTCCTAATCTTAGGAGGAAAACAGTCTTTCACCATTAAAAGCAATATTATCTGAAGTTTTAAAATAAATGCCCTTTACAGGTTGAGAGTTTCTGTCATGAACACTTGAATTTTGTAGAATACTTTTTCCGCATCTATTAAGATGATTTTTTTTGTCTTTTAATATGGCAACTGATATTGTTTTATTTTTTATTGTTGAGTCTATTTTAAATTTTTTTATTAAAAAAACCTAGGCCGGGAGTGGTGGCCCACGCCTGTAATTCCAGCATTTTGGGAGGCCGAGGCAGATGGATCACAAGGTCAGGAGTTCAAGACCAGCCTGGCCAAGATAGTGAAACTCCGTCTCTACTAAAAATACAAAAATCAGCTGGGCATGGTGGTGGGCGCCTGTAATCTCAGCTACTCAGGAGGCAGAGGCAGAGAATTGCTTGAACCCAGGAGGCAGAGTTTGCAGTGAGCCAAGATTGCACCACTACACTCCAGCCTGGGCAACACAGCAAGAGTCAATCTCCAAAAAAGCAAAAACAAAAACAAAACAAAACAAAAAAAAAACCTAAATGATAAATACTTCTTTTTATTAATTGTTGTGATTGTTGTGTTTGATCTTCCAAAATTTTGTTTAAATTATAATGTCTATATCCATGAGGTTCATTTTCACTTGATAATAACAATAATATACTTTTGGGTTTCTTATATTTTTTGACTGAATACCATAATACATATATTATATGTAGACAGACAGTAGGGATTGAGGGAAACAGTATTTAGTCCTGAAAATCGTTGTGCTTCTTTTCCTGTGAGGTCATTTGCATGTGGGATTCAGTTATGTTCAAATATGGTTATTAGTATTAGTATCCTCAGTGAACCATAAACTGTTATAGAACTGAACTGGGGGCCGCTTGCCTGGCACAATAAAATCAGATATCCACAATGAGGATTTTTGCAGCAATAGAAAGGTAGGCACTCATTTGCCAGGTGCCAAGCAAGGAGAACTTAGCCAGCTAATGCTCAGTCCTGGCCTCTCCAATGTCTTGCAAGTAACGGGTCTTAAAGTCAGGGATAAATTTCAGGAAAGCAGAAGCTATATGCAAAATAAAAAATTCAATGTATGGAAGTTACACACTGATTTTGGCCTAAAAGGGTGAAATACCTTGAAATGTAGGGCTTACAGGTAATAGGTAGATTCAAATATATATATATGTTTGCATTTGGTAAAAGAAGAAAAACTTTGTTTAAATATTTGAGGCCAGGAAAAAAAAAAAAAAAAAAGTTAACTGACTCAAGGATGGGACTCTCTCCAAGCCCTACAGGAAGAAATTTAGAACAGAGAATGGTAGTCTGAGTTCAGTTTTCAATTCCCTCTTATCTGAGGTCTGTGTGCCAATGGATCTGTTCAGTGGGGGTCCTCTGTGGAGGCTGTGAGGGCTCCATGTTTTTGAAAGACAACTTAAGAACATAAGTTAAGATGTTATCTTTATACAGATATTTATATCTATATGTCTTTTGGTTTCTATAGGGAAGCCAAAAGTTTCTGGACTCCACCTTCCTTGGGTATTGTTTTAGGCTACTATTACCTTCTTGTTTAACAAGTTACTTATTTGCTTCTCAGGGCTAGCTAGGTGCCTGGAATTTCTCCTGAAGGAATTCAGGATTGTCCTTTATTTCCATGCTTGGGAAGCACTTGTAGGCCTCTAAAAAGGAGGTCTCTGCTCTATCTCAAGTTCAAATTATTTCAATGATGGGAATAATTTTCTTGTCTTCCTGCTCTGCCTTCAGCTTTCATAAACCCTGATACCATAGAGAGTATCTCTGTTCTTACTCTTTCTCCAGTGGTAAACTGTTCTTGTTTTCAAAATTATTCTCATAGTGGAGACAGTGGGCACTACTTGGTTTTCTTGATTCAAGTTCAGTCTTACATGATGCCTGTGCACACCTAGGATTCTGAGTTGAGTATTTCAGCTTTCCTGTCTCTCTTCCCAGTGACAACCAAACTCTCCTGTCCCTCTCCTAGAAGTAATAGACCTCTGCTTTCTATCATTGCAAGACCCTGGGCTTGGGTTTTCAAGCTTTTCTTCCATGGGCAGATCATTTTGCTTCTATTCCAGTTTCCCCAGAACCGGTGGATCTCTGCCTGTTCTTGCAGTAGGCAGAGAGGGCTAGATATTTTCTCAGACCTCCCCAAGGCACATTGATTTTTCTTCTACCCTCCCCCAATGGCATGAGGGGTGGGAGGATGTTCCATTTTTTCCCCCAGTGGCTTACTGCTTTTGTTTCTTATGAAAGGAGAGTCAGTGAAGCAGTGTTAATTTTTACCATCTCCAGGGTCAATCAATCATTTTTACTATACCTGTACCCCAAACGTCGGGGCTATCCCCAGTCTTCAGGGAAAGGATATTTGTGTTTTATTCACATGTATATTTCTAGGACCTAGATTACTATTTTGATGGTACATGCTAGTATTTGACTCTGATACTTGTACAGACACATATTAATTAAGAACAAAGGCCATAACACAGATGACTAAATTTAACTCCACAGAAAGTATCTTAAGTTTGAAAATATTTAGCCAATCTGCAATTTTCTCTGTTCTAATAATGAAATCACCTTTGCAAAATTATAACAGTAAGAGAAATATGACATAGTTGGCTCCGTATTGCTTCTGACATCCAAGCTGTTGTTGGTCATTCCTGGACATAGGCCAGGCTAATTGTAGGAGGAATTTAGTTTATAGTTTAACTTGAAAACAGGGTTAATAACAGTATCTCCCTTAAAGTAAGCCCCTCCTTGCTCAGAATCCAAAAGGGACCTTTTGTAAGACTGATGAAAGGCCACATGAGGGGCCTGATCACGTGAGGGGCCTGAACTCTGCTAAAGTACAAGTGAATTTTCTAGATTACTTTACCTCTCAGGAGTCATGGAGCTACAGGTTGCAAGGTAGGTGGAGTTTCTGTAATCCTTTAGTGCTCAGAAGTCAGAGGCAACAAAATTTGTGACTTCCCCAATTACTCCTATAGATAACATCACTATTGCAGAACCTAATAATTTTTTTGAGATATCTTTAAGAGTGACTCCACCTGGACTCCTAACTCACGACTCATCTGATCCTGCGGCCTCCACCTATAGGTGGGCTCAGCACAGGGTCTGTTTTCCACACCCCTGTGACTACATCCCCAACCAATCAGCAGCGCTAGTCCCTAGCCCACTGCCCACAAAATTGCCCATAAAACCTTAAGCCCTGTGCCTTCAGGGAGACTGATTTGAGTGATAATTCCAGTTCTCCCACCAGCCTCACGTCAATTAAAGTCTTTGTCTACTACAATGACATGGTCTCAGTGGACTGATTTTGTCTGTGCCACAGTCAGGAAGATTACAGTACTGATATTCTCATGACCATTTCCCCTCCATGTGAATATCATCACCAACCTATCCAAAAGGTATTATTTCTTTAGGAATAAATTTAAGTTAATGGCAATCCCTAATAGCCCAAACCAGGTATTCTCAATGCTATTTTAATTGGAAACCCAAAATTTGACATTTATTCACCTTAGCAGAAGTTGCATTATTGTCCTTAGGCAAACTTGGATTTGAATCCCATGCCTTTCATATACAAGTTGTGTAATTTTGGATAAGTTATTTAACTTCTTTTATCTCGTTTTTCCATCTTTATAAGTAGACTAATGGCAATGTCTCCTAGGGTCACTATGATAATTATATACCTTAGAGAATATATATACATACATACATGTATGCACATCCATAAGAGCTTGTTCAATATTATCAGTAGTGCTTAATAGGCAGTAATGATTAATTATCTGACATCATTTTCATAACTCCCTATGATCATATTTTATCTCTGTAACAAAACTATAAACTCTCCAGGATCAAAGATCAAATTTTGAGATTGTGTAAAGTACCATTAATAAAAAAACAAAACAAAAACGTGTGTATTGGGTTCATAATTCCTTTAAAAGTGAGTCATATTAAATTGGAAGTAGTTGGTTGTTGTGTCATGTAGTGACCTGTAGTCCCAGCTACTAAGAAAGCTGAGGTGGAGTAACTTGAACCTAGGAGTTTGAGGCTGTAGTGAGCTATGATCATCATGACACTGCACTCCAGCCTGGGTGACAGAGTGAGACTCTACCTCTAAACATAAAATAAAATAAAAATAAAATAAAATAAATAAAATAAAATAATTTCTAAAAGAAAAACAAGAAAATATGGGAATATTAACATAGAAAGTAAAAGTATTTCTTTTTGTCTTTTCTCTAATTAAAAAAAATATATATATATTTCCATAGGTTTTTAGGGAACAGGGAACAGGTGGCATTTGGTTACATGAGGAAGTTCTTTCGTGGTGATCTGTGAGATTTTGGTGCACCCATCACCCAAGTAGTACCAGTTTGCCATCTTTTATCCCTCACCCCCTTCCTACCCTTTCCCCTTGGGTCCCCAAAGTCCACTGTATCATTCCCATGACTTTGCATCCTCATAGCTTAGCTCCCACTTGTAAGAGAGAACATATGATATTTGCTTTTTCATTCCTGAGTTACTTCACTTAGAGTAATAGTCTCCAGTCCCATTCTGGTTGCTGTGAATGCCATTAATTCATCCCTTTTTATGGCTGAGGAGTATTCTATTGTGTATATATACATGCCACGTTTTCTTTATCTACTCATTGATTGATGGGGATTTGAGTTGGTTCCCCTTTTTTGCAATTATGATTTGTGCTGTTATAAACATGTGTGTGCAAGTATCTTATTTTGTATAATGACTTCTTTTCTTCTTGCTATCTTTTTCATATAATGACTTACTTTCCTCCACTCCCCAGTAGTGGCATTGCTGAATCAAATTGTAATTCTACTTTACGTTCTCTAAGGAATCTCCACACTGTTTTCCATAGTGGTTGTACTAGTTTACATTTCCACCAGCAGTGTAGAAGCATTCCCTTTTCACTGCATCCATGCCAACATCTATTATTTTTCAATTTTTTTTATTATGGCCAATCTTGTGGGAGTAAGGTGGTATTGCATTGTGGTTTTGATTTGTGTTTTCCTGATCATTAGTAATGTTGCTCATCCTTAGAGTAAAATGGATTGCACTCCTCCCACTTCCTTCTCTCAAAAATGTGTCATTGATTTGCAAGTCCAATGACAAAGTATAACCTAATTTAGGAGAAGAAACACTATGATTAACAGAAGGGGAGAAGCAGATGTAACCAGTATCTGGTCAAAGTTAGAAGGAATAACGTGGTGTATTAGGCTATTCTTGTGTTGCCGTAAAAGAATATCTGAGACTGAGTAATTTGTACAGGAATTAAGTTTAATAGGCTCATGGTTGTGCAGTCTGTACAGGAATCATGGTGTAGGCATTGGCCCAGCTTTTAAGAAGCCCTCAGTGAGCTTTTACTCATGGTAGAAGATGAAGCAGGAGCAGGCTTGTCATGTGGAAATAGCACAAGTGGTGGCGGGAGTTGTGGTGGGACCAGATCTGGCAAGAACTCACTCACTATCATGAGGACAGCACCAAGCCATGAGGCATCCACCCCAATGACCCAAACACCTCCCACCAGGCCCCACCTCCAATACTCAGAATGCCATTTCAAAATGAGATTTGTGTGGGAAAAATATCCAAACCATATCACACGATGTCAGGCAGGACTTGAATAGGCCCAGCCAAGGAAGAGGCTACAATCAGATGAGATATGACAGTGGAGGTAATATTATTTTTCCTCTTTGTTCATCCTATCACCTAATAAATATGTATTGAGTGCTTATCATTTATTATGCCCTTCTTAAGGTGCTGAATCTGAGACTACCTTATTGCAACCAGGTGGTGATGTCTGAGAGGAACTTAGGATTTATTACAAACCATGGCTTAAAGGTAAAAGATTTCAGATACCATTACCAGTCTCCAAAGTCATTTAGTCACCAGCATGAGCTATAATGGATTATTGATCTCATAGACTATAAAGGCTCTCAAAGATCTATCACAGGCTATTGGGTTAATCTAGCAACCGAACATGCATACTTATTTGTCTATTGTCTGCCCTCGTTCTCATGTATAATTCCTCCTTCTGGAGTTAATGGGAGCTATGTGCCTGCTTCCAAGGGGAAAGAAACACTTTTTTAGGTTTCATGCTTCAAATCCCAATGAAATAATAGCTCAGAGAATTAAGCCTCTGGAGGCTTAAATTTAAATCCTTCAAATGTTATATTCATATATGTGTCCATCATCATTAAACCTATTCAGAAGTAAGGCCCTGACAAATTTCATTTTAATTTTTATTCTTTTTGAAGCTATAGCATGTATTAGCTCTGGCGTTCTCAGTGGATTCACGTCTTTTTGTTTTATTTGTTTAGGGGTATGTATTTGTGTGTTTATATGCGTGTGCATGCATGTCTGTGTGGGTGTATGTGTGTGTAAAAGGAACAGAGAAACAAGAGCACCATGTGGCTTTCTTCAAGCATTCTAAACTGAGACCCTCACTCATCTTCGTCATTTGCCAAGGATAGATCCCAACTAGAAAGTATAAATCCTTGAAACATAAGCTACATAATGGACATACTTGCATAACTATTACCGTAAAGCTACAAACAAGCATTGTCACCAGTGGCTTTGCACTATGTGCATCAAAGAAACATATCAATAAACACAATACAATACAGTGTCACAGTAAACACATCTTTCCTTCTGCAGAGAGTCAATCAGTTGGCAAATTCACTGGTTTAAATAAGAAAGATTACTCACTGGGAATGTGTATATATATTTCTCTGAGAAATGCCTTGTGCAATATCCTAGACACTCAGAAAAATTATATGAAGCCATATCTCCTCCCACAGATGATAGTCTGAAGAAAAATATATAACCTATAATTTTAGAGAGTCTAGATATCAAAAATTCCAATTGCATCAACCCTCCGGGTATAAATCAGTAAGAATGGACTAAAGGTATCCCATGATAGAGGATACAACACCATTTCAATGACTGCCTTAAAAGTCCTATGTGCTTCTCAGGGTTTATCTAAATCCTTCTCACTGCTCAAAGTCAAGCATATGATCCACCTTATACCTGAAGACTTTCCTGACTTCTAATCATCCTGCCATCTACAATATAATTGCACCTACAGCTTATGAGCATAGTGTGCATTTATTTTTCAGTTGTTCATAGGAGTTCCTTTTGCTTTTCAGGCTAGTGTGATTTGGATGAAGAAAATGTTTCCTGAAACTCAGGATCTGTTCATCTTCATCAGCTCTATATCACCACAAGAAAAGGAACAGCAAGTGAATGAGGCCTGTTAGCACACCACTGGAATGAATATGAAAGACACACTTGCTGACTCTCTTTCTGGACCTAGATGTCCTACTTATTTTGACCAAAGCCCATATTCTCTCTGTAGACTAATGGGTTGTGATTTTATTCACCCAAGCATGGGTTTAATTAGTTGAACATGCAGTAGAGAAGAAATTAGCTTGGAGAAGCAAAGAAATAATCATGATACTAACAATGCCCTACGCTTTTACATTTGTATTCATTCTAGAGTTTAACAATCAAATTCACTTACATTTTTCACATTTACATATCACAATTCATCCCTGCAATAGCTTGTTGAATCAGTATTGTAAAATAACAGTTAAGATTATGAATTCTCTAGTCACAGAGCCCCTTATTTGAATATAACACTGCACTTCAGCCTGCAAGACAGAGTAAGACCCTCTAAAGAAAAGAAAAAAAAAAAAAAAAGCCCAAATCAAGAAATCAGAAAATCTAGCAAAGAGTCGACACTAGTCTCAACATAACATTAACATATTAGGGATAAGTTAATCTGAATATGGAGCAAGAGAAAGGAAAATTAATAAGGTCTTTCCTGCACGTTGCATTTTGAAAATCTTGTTGATCGCTAACCCAGATTAATAGCTGGTTTGACAATTCCACCTGAAAAGAAAGGGGAGGAAGCAAAGAGGAGGAAGAGGGGAGAAAAACAAAGAAGAAACCTTTTAAAGCTTTGTAAAGCTTACATCTTATCGTCATTACAAATTTTCATTAGGAAAAATAAAAGATGACTGTATAGAAGAGAGCTTATAAAGTGCAAAACATAAGCCATTTTGTTTTCATATTGGCCCTTAAAATGCTTTACTTTCATTTTCCCTTCATTGTGATGTGTCTTGAAAAATCATTTTTAGCACTGCAAACTGAGTAAGCTCCTGGTATTCCTGATACAAAAGAGGAGCCATAATTTCATGCCTTTGCAAACACACACTGTGAGCAATCAAGAGAAAAAGGAAATTAAAAACTAATTCTGCTGTTTATTCTACTCATTTATTTTATCAGTCATCTCAGTCTCACACTGAATAACAATCAACAGAGTTTGATAGACACACCTAGGGGAAGCCAGACATCTTCTCTCATAATCTCCAGAAAGCTGGGAAGGAAAGTCAAATGACAATGCTTTGGGGAGGCATCTCTAATTATGTAATCAAAAGTATCACTGCTAACATTTCCAGTCAGAAATGTAGTGGAATAAGAAACTGCTGTGGGATATCAATGATTTAAAAAAATGAAATTCTTCTATCACGTATTCAAAATATTTGACATCCCAATATCATGACAAAGAAGACTGTCCTTAGAAAAATACAGGCTTAGAAGAAAGGTGACCAATTACTGAAGTTAATCTTTTACTGTATCTGGCTACACTTACATGATCATCCATTTTTGAGTTTTGGTAGTTCAGGGTTTGCTCAGAACCACAATGGTTCCTCTGGTGTAAATTCCACCACACCTCATGGAAATGCTTCATAACGCATGAAACCAAATTTTCCATCAGAGAAGAGTTTGTCATTTGCTGCTTCTGAAACTTTCTTCAAGAATTTGGGATGGAGGCTGGACAAGATGGGAATAATTAGCTTTAATTATTCTTAAACATCAAGACCTATGTGTATAATTACATGTAAGGGAGGAGGTAACTTCCCTCAAAACAGTTACAAAATGCACAACAGAGCACATTATACAAATGAATGCTACTGAGGCATAGGAATCCTAATCATGACAATGCTACCTCTGATACTTGCAGCCGTCAATAATAATTATCAATGTATGGTGTATTGCTCTCTTTATTCCTGAGTAAATCTCAGTTAGGCAATCAATCAATAAGTATTTACTGAGAACTGGTCATAATTCAGGTTCCCTGGAAACAAACTCTAAGATGGATCATTTACATGCAGGAATTTATTGAAGACCAATACCTGTGTGGGAATGAAGTAAACAGGATTGGACAGAGGAAGAAGCTGAATTGCGATGAAGTCACAACGAAGGCTCTAGCTAATAGTATCTCCTGCAGCTTGCTCTGAAACTGGAGAAACCTTCAGATGGAGGCAAGGGAACTGCACCTTTTGTACTTTCCCCCCAGCCCGTTCTCTCTGATTGACAAGTTATTGGATACAGGCTCTCTTTGATAAATTTACAAAAAAGCAACTCATTTGCATGGTGTTGACTATTTCTAGGTGATACAACACATTATCAACTAAAAAGCCTATTATGTATCTGTTCCATGAACCCTCTGGTATTAACTAAGAATAAATAATACAGAATTCAAACTTAACAAATTCCTATTTATTTTTCATGTCCCAGCCCAAATAATTATGAGGTCTCTGGAGATTTTCCAGAGTAAAGTTAGTTGTTCCTACCTCCTTGTTCCCTCATTACTACACTCATAGATTTGTAGTAATACTTGTCAAATTGAATTATATATTATTGCTTTCTGGTCTACGTTCTACAACAAACTATGCATTCCTTGAAGGCAGGTTGCAATTTAAATGTCACTTTCCTAACTAAAATCTCCCACCCTAAGTACCCATACTCCATTTGTCATTCCTAATCACATCATGCTTATGTTTTTTTCTTAGCATTTATCTTGACCTATAATTATTAGGTTTGCTTGTTTACTTGTTTGTTTTTAAACAATTGATGAAACTATTGTTTTACAATCTCATTTAAATAAGAGCAACCATGTGTATAGCCAATGGTTTTATATGTGACTAGTCATATATAATGACTAATATAATTATTTTATATATGCTTAATTCATGACATATGATAAATATAATTCTGTTTATGTATTTTAGTAATGTTGGGATTTAACATGCCTTGCTTTTTTTAAACCAAGAAGCCAGTTTCTATCATAAACCTTGTTTATTTCAAAACCTTAGTTTGTAGTACTTTTTTTATGCCAGTGTTTTAAATCACCAACATCTCAAATTCTATAATAAGTATTATTATCCAATATGCATATGTGCAATGCAAAATAAATCAGCAAGTTACTCTTTATGATCTGTCTAATCTAAAAATATACTAGGCCTTGAATGTATATTTTATGACTTAAGAAGTAGAAATATGTCTGAGTTTGGAGTTGAGTTTAATTTCCACTTTTCCTATCTATGGTTTTAATCTGAAATACATAGAGTTGATCCTCCACATCTACCTGTAGGTTCTGCATTCATGGATTCAACCAATCTGAGATCAAAAATATTTTTAAGATGGATGGTTGCATCTGCGCTGAACATGGCATTATTTTTTGTCACTATTCCCTAAACAATATAGCATAACAACTCTTTACATAGCACTTACATTGTATTAGGTATTACCAGTAATATAGAGATGATTTAAAGTATACAGAAGGATGTGTGTAGGCTATTTGTAAGTACTACACCACTTCACACAAAAGACTTGAATATCCTTAGATTTCTGGTATCTGAGGGGGGTCCTGAAACCAATCCCTCATGAATACTGAAGTATGACTGTATATGTATACATACACATTTGAGTTCAGTGAAAACCCAAGGGAAATAGTTATTGTTCAATAGCAAACATTTTGTAACTAATTAGACTCAAGCAGTATTATGCAGCATGGTAAACATTCAATAGAGGATTGTATGGGAATATCTGAGAAATTTTACCTATAAAAATTTATTACTCTTTTTGTGGTAGGTAATAGTTGACTATCGCATGTGGAACTGGGGGTCTGAGTTGTATTAATATTTTAGTCAGTAATGCATTCTCTCAAGTCACTGGTTTTGATCTCCAATTAGTACATCTTTATATTGTGAAGACGGGAATAATGATTGACAAATTGCCTAGATTTCTACAGTTCAACATAAATTTTCTGCAATGAGGATTCATATAGCTGCCTAAAGAGTAATGTTTCTTTCACAGAAGATCAGAAAAACCCATAGATATAAAAAAGGTTTTCTATTAAATTTTGTCTCTCTTATAGGTGATTTCTCCTTTAACCATTCAAAGGAAATTAAAAATCATAAACTAAATGCAGTTAACACTTAATACGAGCTTTAGAAATTTAGAGAGGAAAGATTGGAGGATTTATTTTTCCAGCAGTTTCTCATTTCTCCTTCCCATTCTGTTGCAGTAATAGGATTTGGCTGCGAAAGCCTCTGTCCATAGAGTTTCATTTTCATCCAGGTAAATTAGGCTGTTCTATTATTAAATACATCCTCTACATCCTCTACAACTGTTAAGATGTCTCCAAAAGTATAAGAAGATTTAGTAATATAATAATTACTCTATTTGAGATGTAGGACATCGAAGTTGGGTTCAAAGTCAAAACAGGCCAATTTCCAATTTATAAACATTCATCTTACACAAAAAACTTTAAAAAGGATTTGGTTACCTCACCTCACAGTTCCTACCAGCCCATCACTGAAGCTTTGGAAAGAAGAGTTCTTTGAGTTCAGAAGTTAAAAAGGGAGGACATAAAAACAGCAACACCAAAAGGCAGTTAACCCCGAGATCTAGATCCAGGCTGAACGTAACACATCTTAGCCCATATTCCCCAAAATGCTTTCTCCAATCTGCTTCACATGTATACAGTAATGATTTCTGCAAGAAAATCAGCCCCACTCTGAAACAGAGCAGGATAACATGACGGTTAAATGCAATGGCCCTAGAGTCAAACCACCTCAATCTCAGCTCCACTATGTAAGCTATGCGACAAACAAGTAATTTTATATCACTCTGTATTAATTTAGTCCCCTGTAAAATGATAATAAAAATAGAATTTACCTCATAGGATATCTGTGAAGTTTTAAAGTGATTTACTCTATGGAAACTGCTTTAGGACTATGCCTGGCACATATGAAGTGTTCTTAACAGTAGTACCGTGAATTAATTTTATGGTATCACTCTTCTCAACTCTCTAATAACAAAATAACCGAGACAGTAAGAATTCTAACAGAAAGAAGACAGGAAAAAAATCCTGGAATGCCGTAGAATGAGGAGATATTGTTTAAGTGAAAGAAGACATAAGGTTTCAGAAAAGAAAGGCACTAGAAGAGGAGAAAAACAGAGTGGGATGTGAGATGATGTTAAGAAAATATTTGACCAGGTAATTAATATGTTGGCCACAATTGACATTATATCAAGAAAGAAATAGTCATTTTCCCCCTCTTCTACATTTTCATTCTTTTTGCATAAAATGGTCTATGGTTCTTAGAACTCATAACCCAATTTAGCGCTAAGGCCTTCAAAGGGCTCTAAACGAATCTGGGAACCAACTACTTCTAACCTTCTTTCTATTATAAACAGAGCTCTAAATTCTAACCAGGACTCTACAATTGAGAGTTTGAATACAGTAATTAACCAAGTCTCTTGCAAATATGTACAAGCAGAATCCCAAGGAGATAGCTTCCATATAGAGACCAAGGGTGAAAATAAAAAGAAAAGGAGCATAGTCCTGATGAGGATGGCTGATACAGAGTTCCCAAAATGGAAATATAGGAACCGTCTGTTAAAAATGCATACTTGGTGAGTTGTAAGCCACCAGGACCTTTTAAAGTCTTTACCATGTTAAGTACATCTGGAATCGCACTGGTTATTGGGTGCTCAGAAAAGGAAGCAGGCTCCAGCTGACTCTGGGCACTAGTAGCCAAGTGGAAGTTAGAACAAAAGAAAAAAAGACCATTAAGTAGCCCTCCTCGGGGAGCAGCACAGGAAAAAAGAGGCAGGAGACAGGAGAGATTTATTACCCTAAACACTCTAAACAAATGCTGCAGATTCTGACTTCTTGAGCCAGTGCTGGAGGTTTCCATGGGGAGAACCACTTCAAAAAATGTCATGTTAAGATAAGGTGAGAAATTCTTTTTCCAAAAATGACATAATTCAAGCTTTCCCAGAATGTCCAGTTTCTTATATTGAGCACTTACTCTGTGTCAAAATGTGGGCAAATCACACATAATATCTTATTTAATCTTTATTTTAAAACCCTATGAAGTGAGTGATGTATTACTCCATTTCATAGATAAGGGAACTGAGAATCACAGAGAATAAGGGAGTAAGTAGTTTGTACGAGGTCACAAACCTTGTTTGTGGTGAAACTTCAAATCCCTCACTAGAATTTATAAAATAATATGGGTTACACTAATGAGAGAATATTCCATAGACTACTTGGCTTTCTGTTTCCTAAAGAAAGAAAGGGAAAGTAATAACATCAATTTGGAATTACACCAAAATCTTTCAATTTGTTTTAAACATAATAGACTTTTGCAATTTCAGATACACACATGATTTCTACAGGCAAATGATTGTCTCTTGCATACATAATTTAGTAAATCAACTGGTCTAAGTGGATTACATTACAAAAGTCTACTAACAGATTATTAAAGTTAGTAAAAACAGAAGAAGAAGCATTCATTGCCCTTGGGTGTCATTTCCATTTGGGAAACGTTGGAAGTTTACTTCTACAAGATTAAGATCAGTACAAGAATATCCCATTAAATGAGATCTTATGAATCTAAAATTTTCTTAAAGGAAAAAATAAAACTACTTGAAAATAAATTATATTGTTCTGCTTTCTTACCAACACACATTATTTTCACACACACACATCCTTTTACACCATCTCATCTCCTCTAGCAGAGCCAATAGTGCATTATTAACATGCTACATTAATTTAGCCCTGTTTTTTCTATACCGTTAACTTTTTTCTGGCTCTCTCTATGTCAGTGTACATTAGTGTTTCATAGAAAAGTTACAATATCTGTTCTAAAACTTAACTAAACTTCAGCATACATCTTCCTTGTCAAACCTGATCCTTTGACCCATCTTTAATCTGTGTTCCAAATTTACAGTTAGAGAAAGATGTGAAAGAGTGATATCAATGTAAAGTAAAAAAGTGTTTTTCCTTGATAAATTCCAGTGTATAAAATCACTAACTCCAGGAACCAAAATAGGACTTAAAATGTCATCTTTTAATATTTTTTAAAGATTTTGCAAGCCAGCATGAAAATAGGAATGGTGTAAGCAGACTGATGGAGACATATTAGATATGTAATTAAAGCTATAGTTGTGCAGAGTACTGTCAGCTCAGACATGTATTGTCACTGATAAAGAAAAAAAAGGAAAGAGTTGCAGGGTTTTAAAAAATATTTTACCAGTTAAATATACCAAAAATATTCCCCATACTTTGGAAATGTCATACAATATGTGTCAAACAGAAGTCTCATTCCCTTTGCAGCTCTGCTCAATGTTTTATGTTTCCATCATTTGTTTCCTCTTCCTTTTGGTGATATGCATGTCATGTGTCTGTGGACCTAAAGGGAAAACTCACATAAACACAATGTCTGCACTGACAACTTTACAGTTTGTCCGCAGTAAACACATCCAGGGAGTGTGATAAAATTCCACTGCAGTATATCATCTAGAGACTTTATAAAAGGAAAGCCCTAGGTGCTCAGCACCCATTCTGGCTACTAAATTATGTATACTGCTTTATGTTTCCTTAGTTTCCAACGTCTCAATTAGATCAAGATTAGCATATTATGCCTTCTTTATAAATGCCAGGATTTAATTTGAAGTTATAGAACGGTCGTTTATTACCTTTGGGTGAAATGCCCATTTTGAAAATATTGGAAGTTAATTTCTACAACATTAAATGCATGCAGTACAAGAATACTTCATTACATGAGGTTCTATGAATCTAGCATTTATATGGAAAGCAACAGGGATAGAAAATATTTGATTAAAGTAAATGACTAACAGGACTCTTTAAATTTTTAATTTTGAAGATGCAAGGTAGGTTTTTATACTTATGGGATATATGGAATATTTTGATGAACTATACAATGCGTAGTAATCACAACAGGGTAAAAAGGGTATCCATCACCTCAAGCATTTATCCTTTGTGTTACAAATAATGACATTATACACTTCGAATTACTTTAAAATGTACAATTAAAGTACTACTGACTATAGTCACTTTGTTGTGCTATTAAATACTAGATATTATTTATTACATCTAACTAATGTTTTGTGCCCATTAACCATTTCCACTTCTCTATCTACCACCCCAACTACCTTTCTCAGTCTCTGATAACCATCCTTCTACTTTCTATCTTCATAAGATTAGGTGTTTTAATATTTAGCTTTCACAAATGAGTGAGAACATGAGAAGTTTACCTTTCTGTGCCTGGTTTATTTCACTTATAATGACCTCCAGCTCCATCCATGTTGTTATAAATGACAGGATCTCATTCTTTATTATGACTGAATAGTACTTCATTGTGCATATGTACCACATTTTCTTATTCCATCCATCTACTGATAGATGTTTAGGTTGCTTCCAAATATTTGCTATTATTGTGAATAGTGCTGCAATAAACATGGGAGTGCAGATATCTCTATATATTTGTATTACCTTTCATTTATGGACATATCTAGGAGTAGGGTTGCTGGATCACATGATATCTCTATTTTTTGATTTTTTATGCATCTCCCAACTGTTCTCCATAGTGGGTGTACTAATTTATATTCCCACCAACAGTGTACAAGGGTTCCCTTTTCTCCACATCCTTGCCACCATTTGTTATTGCCTGTCTTTTGGATAAAAACCATTTTAACTGGGGTAAGATGATATCCCACTGTAGTTTTATTTAGTATTGCCCTGATGATCAATGATGTTGAGCACGTTTTCATATGCCTGTTTTCCATTTCTGTGTCTTCTTTTGAGAACTGTCTATTCAGATCTTTTGCCCATTTTTGATTGGATTATTAGATTTTTTCCTATAGAGTTGTTTGAGTTCCTTCCATATTCAGGTTGTTGATCCTTTGTCAGATGGGTAGTTTGCAAATATTTTCTCCCATTCTGTGGGTCACGACTCCTTTGGGTGGAAGTGACAAAAATTCAATGGAAGATAGCTTAAACTATAACAATAAGAGCAACAACTAACATTTCCTGAAAACTTACCGTGTTCCAAGCATTTAGCTAAGTATTTCTCACACATGTGGTAAGTACTCTCTTTGTCTCATTTTTGAAATATGAGGAAATGTGGCTCAGAGAACTCAAGGCACTTGTCCACACCAACAGAATTGGTAGATCATGGATTCAGATAGGAATTGAGCCAGTTTGACACTTAATTATTATGCTACTGGGAAAGTAAAATCCATTTATCTGAAGAAAACAAGGGGTGGTCACAAAATTAAAGGAAGAACAAAGCAACACCCCAAGTCAGGAAAGAGGGCAGAAAATAAAACCAGGAATTCTCTTATGTTAAAATCTTGCATCCTTTCCTCCTACACAGTAAGTCTCCATGTGGCAGAGAATATGGCTATGAACAGGTCAGATTCCCCATCTTTACCACTAAAGTGGAAAGGACATAGCCTCATCACAACCAACATCTAAGAATGAAGTCTTCTGGGGAAGGATTCTGATGCATACCCACCCTTGGACCCAACAATGGTCTGGCGAAGTGCTGCAAATGGTCCACCTCCTGCTGATTTGAAGGGGATGGAAAGGGCTTAGGATCCGTTATGGAACCACCTGGAAGGATTTGAGGAGTAGTTTTCCAAAGAAAGATGCCGTTAACAGAAAAACATAAAGGCAGTCATATTATAATGGAAATAACAATAAGCGTTTATTATTCTTAGATGCAGAGGTGTGGACTCCAGACTTCGCTCAAGTGTGGCTGAATCAGAGGCCCTTGGGAATGTCTGTATTTCCATGCGTCTTCTAATTCTTTTTAAAATAATCATTTCTTCCCTACCGTCTTTGTGATTCTTTCAAATGTGGTAACAGTTTTCAAAAAATTTAAATTCATCAATGTGATTTGTGACTATTTCAAAAGGCAAAGCTTTGTACTATTTATAGGGATAAATATGTATACAAGCTAAGTAAATTTTATGCAACACTTTGACCTTCTAAAGAGAAAAAATGCTTTTCAAGTATTTCAATAGTACTGCTTTAATAACCAAACTTTAAGTATGAAATACATACTAAATATAAATTTTTAAAGTTATTTATTAAAGCAGATATAAAAACCCTTTGGGTGGTAGAAAATTCTATCAAGGTTTTTCATGCTCCTATAACAAAACAATTATACCAAAATCCCTCAGGACAGTTCAATCTATGCTCCCAGAGCATTTAAATTTAGGATATCGTTTACACAGAAACCCTCTAAATCTGGTACATTCACAGACTCTCACTGAGGGAAGTCATATTTGTATTTAGTACTAGATGATACTAGCTGCTACTTGCGAAAAGTAGTGTCGTTTGCTGAAATTTCTATTTTAAACCCAACATTCTTTGTGAGAATAGTTAGCCAGTGATGTTGTGTCCTCAGCTCCCTGCCACAGTTGAGGGAAGGGCAACCCTCATTTTCTGGAAGTAGCTGACAGATGTTTCCTTCATGATAGAACCAAACTTTCCATCAGTGTGTTTTATGAAGGTGTTCTGCTGAGACCTGGAAACCATCAGTTGTATTCGCAGGTGAAGAATTCTCCCCAACAAGGGAGAAATTGCAGTGGTATAAAGATGCTACTGGAGAAGACAAAGAACATACCATCTTCAATTTGCACCTGGAAACTGGTTATATTTGATCCAGCCACTCCAAATAGCAGCTGAAATCTAAAAAAAAAAAAATGTGAAAAAGAAGATATTTTTCTTAAGGTGTTTCAAAAGCATAATAAGTAGAGAGGAAAAAAGTGTCATTCAGGATAGGATCTCCATATGACTATCATGTCCCTTTCTAAGAATATTCCCTGAGATGGTCTGTCTCTACCTGGATACAGTATCCACACTAACCAAACTGCTTCGCTTGACTATTTAGGCTTAAGAGATACAAGGAAAGCCCTGACTCCAGCAAAACTAACAGGAGTGAGGGTGTCCATAGGCCTTCAGGCCTGAGCTGAAGTGGCCCTTCCTTGGAGAAGCTTCCCCTGACACCCAAACAGGATTTGGTTTTCCCCACTGTTGATTTTACTGGAATCATCCACTTTTTCCTCATAGTATTTATGCCAGCTGTACAAACACAATTAAATTATCATTTATGATATTATTTGTTTACTGTAGACTGATTAGGGGAAATGAATAAACAGATGTTACTAAAATAAAAAAAAATTCTCGGTTAAACCATGAGAAAATTTAATTATTTAGAATTCTTTGTCCGAAAACACTTAATTGGAAAAAAG
Organism: Papio anubis; assembly: GCF_008728515.1. NCBI lineage: Eukaryota > Metazoa > Chordata > Mammalia > Primates > Cercopithecidae > Papio > Papio anubis. The sequence continues at coordinate 42,654,106 of NC_044987.1, read as the reverse complement.
AAGGGGAAGGGAGAAAGGAAGGAAAAGAGGAAAGGAGGGATGGAAAAAGGAGGAAGGGAGGGAGAATATTACTGATTCACCTGAGGGAATAGTCCAGAGTAATTGTAATTTCAGATGAGACTGAATCTGGAGTTCAAACAATGTGACCACATTGCTTGTGACCATCTTTTCTGAACTACATTTTCACAGGTTGGCTTCTTTCAATGGCCTTGCTTCAAGGTTACATGCTTATTTGTTATGCCTAGTGGAGAATAAGAGAACATTTTATTCTCCAACAAGTCAACTAAAGTCAGAGAATTGAGTCTTTTTGGCCATATCTTAACTTGGCAGTGTGTCCATTCTTAAGCCAATCAATGTGGCAGGGATTTGTGGACAGGCTCATTTGCTTAAGCCAATCAAAACTCATTCTCAGAGCCAAGCATAAGGTTGTTGCCTCCCAAATCTCATCACTGAAAAATCCAGGGTACTGTTCAAAAGGCAAAAATTAAGAATGGATGCTACAGAGACAAGAAATAAATGTCTACAACAATGACCAACGAAAATTTGCACTCAAAGATGTTTTCAGTAGGGAAATAGCAAAACCTGATTTAATTTTGTAACTGTTACCAATGTGGAATGGTTAGGTATAAAGGGAATTTTTAAAGAAAAACAATAAGATTTGATGACTGGATAGAAATGATAAGAGAGGATATCATAAAGAGGAAGGCTCTGAATTTTCTAGCTTCCATGAATGCATAGATGTTTCTGCCATGGATTAAGACAAAATATACAGGAGAAGGAGCAAACATTTAGAACTCTTAAAATCTCTGTATTATTTTTTACATTCTGTAGAAAATAGCTTTTATACAGATAGAACATTGGAAACTACAGAGGAATGTGTTAATCAGTCATGTGGTGAGTTTAACAGGCTACCACCTCCCAAGAACATATTAAAATAAACACTGAATTACAATAAATTACAAACACATTGCCTAACTCTATTTTCTCTCTTTTTTTTTTTTTTTTTTTTTTTTTTTTTTAAGAGCAGGCACCAAAACAGGATATCCTACAACTTGAATAGCTTTTTACTAGAATAAAAGCTGAAACTCAACTAGGAGTACCTAACTATTTCCAGTACTATTTATGCTAAACACAGGCAGTGGAGGAATTTTTTCTATCTCACCTGAACTCACATCAGCTAAAAGAGTTTATCAGTTAGTTTTGCTGCATGACAAACCACCTCAAAATTTAGTGGTCTAAATTACAACGAACTAATTCAACTCACAATTCCATCAGTAGGCAGTTTGGGCTAGGCTCAACTAATCTGGGCTGGAAAGCAGATTTCAGCCAGGACTCAACCAGGGTCAGTCAGCTGCCAGGTCAACTGGGGCCCATATTTTCTCCTTAATAAGGTCTATCAGTACCCAATAGTCTAGCCCAAGTTTATATAAAGAGTGACAGTATGGTTCCAAAAAGAAGAGAAAAGCAAGACCCAGTGTACAAGTGCTTTTTAAGTCCTTACTTATATCACATTTGCAAACATCCCATTGACCCAGTTAAGCCACCTTGCCAAGGCAAGAGTTACTGTAAGGAGGTGCTACTGAAAAGCTTGGAAAGAGGAACATGTGAACCCATTGGAGCTTTTATGACAATTAATCTACCACAGTGACCAACAATTTGACCTACACAAAGTATTAACCACAAAATACTTTCTTACTCTTAAACCTGAGGGAGCAGTATATCTATATTAAAGCTTCCTAAATTCTTAGAGTTGGGAAAATTAAGAAAGTATTTTTTATTCTTTTCATTAGACAATTACATTAAGATTCTTGTTCTGGAAAATTGAGGTGATGAGTTTTCAATTTGCTATCTTACTTAACATTACCCTCTCTGACACAATCATTTATAACTACATTGACAGTAAAATTCATATGGCTTCATTTAACTAAAAAAATAGAAATTCAAATTAGCAACAATTTAATTCTGATCTTAATATTGTCATTGCTGTTCTCATTATTAATCTGCATCAACCAGTTTCAATCAGTTCTCAACAGTGAATCTCTATCCTAAGGCTCATCATGGCCTTTTTCAACTTTGCAAATCAGGTATGTGTAAGTTTCTGACAATAACAAGTCTGCTAAAAACATAGTTTTGAGAAATTATATCGATAATAATGGAACAGAAAAACAATTAAGAAATTTAAAAATTCAGCTTCTGTTTTTAACCATGAGGGAGCAACAAGGGCCAGATTTACCACTTGAAATAACTGTTCTGTTTTTATTATCATATGTTTCAAAAAAATTTTCAGTTTCTTTTTTAATCTCTTCATTGACCAATTGGTCATTCAAGAGCATATTGTTTAATTTCCATGTATTTATATAGTTTTTAAAAATCCTCTTGTTACTGATTTCTATTTTACTTCCATTGTGGACAGAAAAAACACTTGACATTATTTGAAATTTTGAATGTTTTAAGAATTGTTTTGTGTCCCACCATAGGATCTCTTCTTGAGAATGATACATGCGCTGAGAAGAAGAATGTGTATTTTGCAACCATTGGATGGAGCGTTCTGTAATTATGTATTACGTCTGTTTGGTCTATAGTGCAGTATAAGTCTGATGTTTCTTTGTTGATTTTCTGTCTGAGAGATTTGTTCAGTGCTGAAAGTGGAGTTTTAAAATCTCCAACTATTATTGTATTGGGATCTATCTCTCTCTTTAGCTGTAATAATATTTGCTTTATATGTCTGGTTGTTCCAGTGTTGGGTGCATATATATTTACAATTGTTATAACCTCTTGCTGAATTGACTCTTTCATCATTATATAATGGCCTTTTGTTCTCTGTATATAGATTTTTTCTTGAAATCTATTTTGTCTGATATAAGTGTAGATACTTCTGCTCTTTTTGTTTGTTTCCATTGGAATGAAATATCTTTTTCCATCCCTTTATTTTCAGTCTATATAGAGAGAGTTTAATCCATTTACTTGTAATGTTATTAGTGATAAGCAAACACTCATTCCTGCCATTTTCTTATTTGTTTTTTGGTGGTTTGTGGTCTTTTCTTTCTTGTTTCCTTCCTGCCTGCCTTTCTTTTAGTGAAGATGATGTTCTGTGATGGTATGATTTAGCTCCTTGTTTGTTTCTTTAGGGTCTGTTGTATATTTTTGATTTGAGGTTACCACAAGGCTGGCAAATAAAAGAACACATTATTTTAAACAGATAGCAACACTGATTTCATAAACACACTAGCCAAAACACAAGCAAATGGAAAATAAAAAACCCTACACTTTAACTTCATTCCCCCAATTTTTAACTTTTTAACTTTTTGTTCTTTTCTACTTATGTCTTATTGTCCTGCCTATGTGATGAAAAGTTGTTGTAGTTACTATTTTTGTTTGGTTCATCTTTTTGCCTTTCTATTTAAGATATGAGTGGTTTACATATCATTATTCCAGTGCTATAATATTCTGTGTGTTTCTGTGCACTTACTATTGTCAGTGAGCTTTGTACCCCAAGATAATTTCTTATTGCTCATTAACAGTCTTTTCCTTCAGAATGAAGAACCTTTAGCATTTCTTGTAGGACAGGTTTAGTGTTGATGAAAACCCCCAGCTTTTGTTTGTCTGGGAAAGTATTTCTCCTTCATGTTTGAAGCATATTTCGCTGGATACATTATTTTAGGAAAAAGCTTTTTTTTCCTCTTCAGCACTTTAAATATGTTATGCCACTCTCTCTTGGTCCATAAGGTTGCCACTGCACAGTCTGCTGCCAGACATACTGCAGTTTCACTGTATGTTATTTGTTTATTTTATCTTGCTGCTTTTAAGATCCATTCTTTATTTTTGACCTTTAGGAATCTGATTATTAAATGATTTGAGGTAGCCTTCTTTGGGTTAAATCTGCTTGGTGTTCTATAATTTTCTGGTGCTTGAATGTTGATATCTTTCTGGTTTGGGAAATCTCTGTTATTATCCCTTTGAATAAATTTCTATTTTTCTCTCTCACTCTCTCTCTCTCCCTCCCTCCCTCCCTCCCTCCCTCCCTCTTTTCCTCCCTCCACTTTAAGGGCATTAACTGTTAGATTTGCCTTTTTGAGGCTATTTTCTAGATCTTATAGACACACTATTCTTTTTATTATTTGTTCTTTTGTCTCCTCTGTTTTCAAATAGCCTGTCTTCAACTTCACTAATTATTTATTCTGCCTCATCTATTCTGGTATTAAAAGACTCTGATGCATTCTTCAGTATGTCAATTGCATTTTTCAGCTCTAGAATTTCTGCTTCTTTTTAATTATTTCAATCTCTGTTAAGTTTATCAGATAGAATTCTATTTTTTTTCTCTGTGTTATCTCGAATCTCTCTGAATTTTCTCAAAACAGCTATTTGAATTCTTTGTCTGAAATGTCACGTATGTCTGTCTCTCTGGGCATGGTCCTTGGTGCCGTATTTCACTTTTTTGAACAGCTCATGTTTTTCTGGATGGTCTTGATATTTTCTAGTGTCTGGGCATTAAAGAGTTTGGTATTTATTGTAGTCTTGGCAGTCTGGGCTTGTTTGTACCCATCCTTCTTGGAAAAGTTTTCCATTTATTCAAAGGGACTTGAGTGTTGTGATCTACATTTTTGGTCACTGCAGCTGTATCTGCATTAGGGGGCACCCCAAGGCCAGTAATGCTGTACTTCTTGCAGACTCACAGAGGCACCACATTGGTGGTCTTCGATAAGATTTGGAAGAGTTCTCTAGATTAGCAGGCAGACTCTTGTTTTCTTTCCTTATTTTCTCCCAAACAAACAGAGTCTCTCTTTCTGTGCTGAGCTTCCTGGAGCAGTAGGAGGGGTGACACTAGCACCCTGTGGTCACCACCACTGGGACTGTGTTGGGTTGGACCTGCAGCCAGCAAAATACTGCGTCTCATCCAAGGCCCACTTTAACCACTATCTGGCTATTGTCTATGTTCGCTCAAGGCCCCAGGGCTCTAGAATCAGCAGGTGACAAAGCCAGCCAGGCTGTATCCTTTTGTTCAAGGCCGGGAGTTCCCCTGGGAAATGCTGGGTCCAGAGATGCTGTGAGGGAGCCTAGGGCCTGGAGTCAGAAACCTTAGAAATCTACCTAGTACTCTATCATACTACAACTGAACTGGCTCCAAAACCACAAGGTAAAGTTCTTCTCGCTCTTCCCTCGCCTTTTCCCAGATAGAAGAGTCTCTCTCCATGTCCAACTGCACCCCAGGTCTATAAGGACTACTGTCAGGCTACCACTAATGTTTACTTCAGATCCAAGGCCTCTTCAGTCTGATTGTGGTAAATGCTGGTAGGCCTGGAACTCAGCCTTCAGGACAGTAGGCTCCCCTTTGGTCCAGGGTATATCCAAAAATACTGACCAAGAGCCAACACTTGGAACCAGGAACCCCAAAAGCATGCTTGATGCTCTACCCCACTGTGGCTGAGCTGGTACCTTAACTGTAAGACCATGTCCTCTTTACTTTTCCCTCTGCTTTTCTCAAACAAAAAATAGTCTTTCATCATAGCCACCACAACTGTTAATGTGCTAGGTCACACCTGAAACCAGCACATCTCAGAGTGTCACCAAAAGACCATGGAATGTAGTACCTGATTACTGCTGTTGACTATTCAGGGGTCAAGGGCTCTTTAGCCAGCAGGTGATGTCTCTAGCTAGGACTAGGTCCTTCCCTTCATGGCAGGGGATTTTCTTCTGGCCCAAGGTGAGTCTAGAAGTGGCATGCAGGAGCTAGAGCCTCACTACTCTGCCAGGTGCACTATCCTACTGTCACTAAGCTGGTGTCCAAGTTGTAAGACAAGGTCCTCTTTACTCTTCCCTCTCCTCTTCTCAAGCAGATGGAAGGGGTCTCCTTCAGAGCTATAAGCTGTGCTGATTGAGGCTGAGTTAAGGGTGGTGCAACCACTCCCTTGGCTGCCCAGCCAGCGTCTCACTAGATCTTTTGCCCCCCAAGTCCACTGGCTCCAACACCAGCATAACACTAGGACTTGCCCAGGAGTTGCATTCCTTGTGGCCTAGACTGCCTTTCAAGTTTATTTAGAACCCCCAGAGCACTTCAGCCTGTGGTGGCAAGGCTTGCCAAAACTCAAGTTCCAACCACTGGGATGGGTGACTTCCCTCTGGCTAGGACTGGTCTAAATTCTCCCTCCATGGGCACTGGCTGAGTTCTGACTGGTGTTGCTTTCCACTGCATTAGGGCAGCACTGAGTTCCAATGAAAAGCCCCAAAATTGCTGTGCTCTCCCTCTCTCAAATACACAAATTCTCTCTCAGCACCACAAGATGCTGATGGCACACGGGTTAGTGTTAACAGTTCAAGACTGTTTTTCCTACCCTCTTCAGTTTCTCTTTCACTGATATTAGTTTAAAACCAGGTGCTGTAATCACTTACCTAGTATTTGGATTTTATGAAGGTGTCTTTTTTGTGTAGATAGCTGTTAAATTTTGTTTTCCTAAGGGGCATGATTGGTGGAGGCTTCTATTGAGCCATCTTTCTCTGCCTCCTCCTCTATGTTCATTATCTTGATGTGGTAATGGTTTCACAGTTAATACATATGTCATAACTCTTTGAAATTTAAATATATGTAGTACATTAATTATACTTCCATAAAGCTGTCAAACATTTAAAAATCTAATAAACAGTTGGAATTTTGAAACTAGTGTTCTATTTGAACTTCGATATGTTAGTGATCATTTCTGGGTCCCAGTTTTCTCATCTATAGAAAAGAAGGGTTGGATCAAATGACTTCTAAAGTTTTTCAAGGTTAAATTCCTAATTCTTTTGTTTTATGTGTTTATTATCTCAAGCATAATAGATTGTATATTTGTTCACAAATATGTGCTACTTCTTCTCATGACCTCTCCCCTTATGGTGCTTTCCTGTGGGTAGATTATATCCACTGTTGCATGACAGATTGGCTTGGCCATGTGATTTACTTTAGTCAATGAAAAGTAATTAGAAGTGAAATGATCGGATGCTTTAAGACTAAGATTGTGCCCTATCAGTTACCCTTTTCCATGTGATTAGCAAGTCCAAACAGGAGCTGCTCCTTCCGCCTGGGTTCCAGGGTGAAGAAGATGTGGAGCAAAGCTGAAGATCTGTCATGGGCATTAATGTGAGCCAGAAAAGAATATATTTTGATAAGCCTCTAAGGATTGGGGAGCTTTTGTTAATATTTGGTAAAACTATCACCTGTAATAAATTTGAAGTAAATACTGTATGTAATAAATTTGGGGCATTAAGCAAATGAGGTGAAAAACAGAAGGCTCATAAGAATGAGTTAGTTGCAGGTGCTGTTTCTCCTATCTGACTGTAAGCTTCATGAGGGTAATACAAATTGTTCATTTAAAAAGAAAGTGATGAACTCAGAAAAAAATATATATATGTGTGTGTATATATATGTATATATATATTTACATATATATATACTTTTTTTGGCTGATTTTCAAGTAGCACTTAAAGGGAACATAGAAAGTCTGGGAATTCTAGGTTGAGAAGATGAAACTAATTCTTAATTCTAACTAATGAATTATAAATTAGAAAGAACCATTGGGCAAACAAAGGTAATTAACACTCAGCCTCTAAACCAGGACCAAATCAACAATATGCTGAAAAGTTTTTTTTTTTTTTTTTTTTTTTTTTTTGTATTATCAGTGCTCTTGTCTTATTAATACATTTTAAAAGAAAAAACTTTGAATGGATTATGTTCTCTGAGGCCACAACTGTAGGAGCTCCCTTCCTAGGGCTGGTCTAAATGCTCCCTCCATGGGCACTAGCTGAGTTCTGACTGGTGTTGTTTTCCACAGCATTAGGGCAGCACTGAGTTCCAATGAACAGCACTGTATCTGATTGAGGTACTACATGTATAGTACACATTTATTAGAGAGTTGTTGGTTGGCTTACTTCCTTCATGAGATGGGACCATCCACAGTGATACCTTCTCAACTGAAAGGCCTCTTCCAAATAATCAACTGTCTTCTACCACTTCTGTGGCCTTTCTTATATCAAGAGTTTCTACTAATAATGTCATCAACGTTATCCCAAGTGAGTTCCCTGAAATACGTATCTTGTGAAATGTTAATGTGTTAGGCAAAAATGGGTTTGTGGTCAAATTAGTTTAGAAGGCACATAATTAAAAACAGTTTTATCTAGTATAGAACTTCTCACAGATTTTAAAATGCCAATGGATATGGTGAATCTCCAAGGAGGGACTTAATATGCAACATTTGCCAAACTTATTTGACCACAGAATGCTTTTTGTCTCCTAGTGCATTTTGCATACTTTATATTCTATGGAAAACACATAGAATTTAATATTATGTGGAAAAACTGTTTCAACACTGTGGGAAACACTAAATGTATCTTAACATCAATGTTTTAGCCCAACTTTACTTCCTTTCCTCTGTGCATATGTGGTGGCTTCCATGATACTAAGAATAATCAGAAGCAATGATGACAAATCTTAAATTTTTGCTTCCGGTTCTTTTCTATGCATTTCTATATTCCATAAGGACTCGAGTAATCAATACATTCTTTATTCCTTCATCGTGCCAGCTTTATAGCTCAATTACACCACTTCTTTCCAGCTGAGAAACTGCCTTTTGTTGCCCCCAATGCAGCAACATGCGGCCCTGGTTCAATGGGAAGGAAGCCAATCATATCTAGTTGCTGGCCCAATGCCTGGCACACTAATTGAAAGCTATATATGAGCATGGAGCCCTAAAAAGAGTTCTGAGAATAATGTTGAAATGTTGCTTATCTTGCTGGGTCTCTCCAACCCCTTCCCCTCCTTTTCTGTTCATCCCATTTATCCAGCATCTTTGAGTTATACTATTGCCCTTTGTTCATTCATTATTCCCATTAACTCTGCTAGTTAATCCCCTCAGTGTTCTCCAGATACACTCTGTGCTTTCGTTTCCTGCCTCTGCTCTGGTTGTCCCTTTTTCCCAAATGGCCCTTATCTCCACATAGGCAAGCTTGCTTATCCTTCAAGGTCCAGTTCAAATGATCTATTGCCTTGATTCCCTAATTTTAAGAAAGCTCTCTCTTGAGAATATCCACAGCACATTACATTAGTTTTTGACATGAAACATGCTCTTTCATATGGTAATTTATGTACATGTGTATCTCTTCTGACTATTAAGTTCGCTGAGGGTGGGTGGTACAATTTGTTCACCTTCAGCTCTTCCTGTGCACACACTTTCCTCACCTATAATACATTTCAGAAGACACTGATGTGTAAGACTTTTATTGAAAGTCTTCCACATTGACTGGCTCTATCTTGGTGCAACACACATACATCAACATTGACTGGCTCTATCTTGGTGCAACGTACATTAGTATATAAACTCAGTACCCTTTCACTTCCCTAGAAAAAGTTATTTGCAATAAATATGCTAGTAATATAGATTTTATAAATATTTTATAGAAAAGAAGATTTATGGTCAGGCGTGGTGGATCACACCTATAATCCCAGCACTTTGGGAGGCTGAGGTGGGCAGATCACCTGAAGTCAGGAGTTCAAGACCAGCCTGGCCAAATGACGAAACCCCATCTCTACTGAAAAATACCAAAAAAAAAAAAAAAAAAAAAATTAGCCAGGCATGGTGGTGTGTGCTTGTAATCCCAGCTAATCAGGAGGCTGAGGCAGGAGAATCACCTGAACCCAGGATGTGGAGGTTGCAGTGAGCCAAGATCATACCATTGCACTCTATCATAAGCTACAAGACCAAAACTCCATCTAAAAAGGAGGAGAAGGAGGAAGAGGAGGAGGAGGAGGAGGAGGAGGAAAAGGACATTTACACGTCACACTCCACACGCCACAACACACTTCATAATTTTTATGTGTCCATCACTTTTGTTAATTCCCTGTAGACCTACTGTGCATGAGAGCACTTCATCATTCTCTCTCTCATAGCCAAGCACACTTGCTTTTGGCTTTTCCATTCCAAGACCCTCTTCCCCAACTATAAACTCCCTTTCTTCCTTTATATGCAGAAAATATATCTCCATATCTGAATCAACATACTCTCAGGAAAGGTGTGTATAATCACTGTCTGTAATTTCTCTCCTTCCACTGGATCTTCAACATACTCCAATTACACTTTTGCTACCATTACTCCACCAAAAATTACTCTCATCAGGGCCCAAATAACTTCCAAACAACTAAACCCTTTGATCAATTTTGGATGAAGCATTTGACTATTAATCACTCGCTCCTCCTTAATACTTTTGTTCACTCAGCCTCCTATATAGTACATTTTTGTGGTTTTCGTTCTGCTCAACTCTTTGCTTCCTCTCAGTCTCACTTGGTGGTTTTACTTCTTCATCTTGGTTTCTAAATGTGTACCTTCTAGGAACCAATCATTGCATATTTTCTGTCCACTATCCTCATTTATTTCATTAGAGATCTCATCCAGGCCCACAGCCTAAATGTATGTTCGCTAGCAACTCCTGAATTTATTTCTCAATCCAAACTTTTTCCAAAGTCCAGATTCCCATATCCAACTTTCTACTCAACATTTCCACTCAATTGGTTAACAGCCTTCTGCACCCTCACACGCCCTGGCTCTTACTCCAACCCCTGCTCTATCCACAGTCTTCTAAGTCTCACTGATGGTAACGCCTTTCTTCTACGCCACAGGACACGAATCTTGAAGTCATCCTTAACTTCTCTCCTCCTCACACTCAACAACCAATCTATCAGAAAATTATCCTGGCTTTATTTTCATAGTGCATCCAAAATAAGAAGTCCCCTCGCCCCATTTATTGCTACTCCCCTGCTCTGAACTGCAACCATGCTGCCTGGATTGCTGCGATATCCACTTAAGATGTTTCCCTACTTCTACCCTGGACCCACTTAAATCTGTTTTCTGTGTAGCAGCCACAGTGACCATTTAAAATGTGAGACCATGTCACACCTCTGTTTAAAACCTTCCAATATCACCCCTCTGCTCAAAACCTTCTCAATTTTACTCAAAGTAAAAACCATTTACAAAAGCCTAAAAACTCTACATTTCTTAGTACTTCTCTGATCACCTCTCTTTCCTCTTTCTTCATCAGTCCTTCCTCTCCAGCTGTACAGCTACACCAGCCCCCTGGATGTTCATCAAACACCAGGGGCCCTACTGTCCTAAGGCCTTTGCCCCCAACTGTTCCCTCTTTCTAGACACACATGAAGACACAAAGAGATCTGCTCATCTTTGCTTAAATCTCACTTACACTAAGCATATTATTTAATACTAAAAACTGGCATGCAGATGTGCATGCACACATACAAACATGCACTTAGCATTCCCAATCCACCCTACCCTATTGTAACTATTTTCTGTAGTATTTATCACCTTCTGCCATAATATATGATGTGTTTACTTATTACTTCTCGTTTTATTAAGTGTTACCACAGATGGAATATGAGTTCCATGAGAGGAGAGATTTTAATTTGACCTATTTGTTTGTTTGTCTTTTACACTGATATGTTCCAAATGCTTAGAATGGTACCTGGTACTTAGTAGATGGTCAATAAATATTTATTGAAAGAATAAGTAGCCAAGGGTTTAAAAAAAAAAAGTTATTGACCTGGACCTACTTTCTTTAGTATACAATAGGGACAGAATAATAATGATTGTCACTATTCCCTTTACAAAAGATTGATATATTTTGTTTCCTTTTTAATATGAAAAAACAACAATTCCTAATTGTTTATTCCAGCAGTCCCCAACCTTTTCTGCACCAGCAACCAGTTTCATGGAAGAAAATAGAACAGAGGGGTGGGGCAATTGGTTTCAGAATAATTCAAGCACATTGCATTTATTGTGCATTTTATTTCTATTATTATTTACACACCCACCATAATGTAGAGTCAGTGGGAATCCTGAGCTTATTTTCCTGCAACCAGATGGTTCCTTCTGGGGGTGATGGGAGACAGCGACAGGTCATCAGGCATTAGACTTTCATAAGGAGCATGCAATCTAGATCCTTCATATGCACGGCTCACAATACAGTTCACAATATTACGAGAATATATTCCCACCACTGATCTGACAGGAGGCAGCTCAGGTGGTGATGCTTGCTTGCCTACTGCTCACCTCCTGCTGTGCAGCTGGGTTCCTAACAGGCCATGGACCAGTAGCAGTCCATGGTCTGGGATTTGGGGACCCCTGTTTTATACCTTTCACCCCCTCCTACAGTTATGATCCTCCATGTACAACTGACCTTTCTAGGCTCTTACACGTTATTAAGATCAGTCCTTCTTCTTCCTCTCTCCTTACCCAAACAACCCCAACTCTAAGATCTTAGCAGCATATAGACAATATTCAACAGCATTTTTATAAAGTTACAAGAGAAAGTTTGTTTAGCTTTGTTAATCATTGTCTATCATGTCTGGATTTTTAAAATCATTCTTTTTATTGCATTTTAATACAATGAACAGACAATAAACTGCACATATCTTACATGTTCTATTATGTAAAATTTGACTATTGTAAATATCAATGAAATCTATCTTCCAAAAGAAGTTATAGACTATTTCTATCATAAATGTAAACTTCCCTTAGGCCACTGTCTTTCAACTGTCTCACACCCATTCATAAGAGGCAATCACTATCCTCACTTCTATCCACAGAACTGTTTTGCCTGTCTATGAAATTTAATGTATATGGTATGCATTTTTATGAGTCTTAGTATTTTTACTCAATATATGGTTTGGAGACTCACTCTTTTTATTACATGTATCAGTAGTTTGCATTTTATTAATTGTTGAGTATATTCCACTATACAAATATACCACAATGAATTTATCCACTCAACGTTTTGACAGGGAAGTATTTCCAGTTTGGAGTTACTAAGAATAAGGCTGCTATGTACATTCTTATACAAGTGCTTATGTAGATAAATGTTTTCATTTCTCTCAGTAAAAACAAAGAAGAGGAATTTCTGGGCTGTAGATATGTGGTGTTTTTTTTTTTAATCTTACAAGATATCACTAAAAAGGTAGCTGAAGTGGTCGTAACATTTTTATCCTCATGAGAAATATACGAAAGTCAGTTGTTTCACTAGTCATCAATATTTAGTGCTGTCCATCTTTTTTATTTTAGCCACCTTGGTGTGTGTGAAAGGAGATTTCACTGTGATTGTAATTCAGATTTCTCTGTGACTGATAATGTTGACAACTTCTCATGTTTAGGAGTCATTCAAATGTCATCTGTTGTGTAGTCCCTGAGGTTTTTTTGCCCATTTTGAGTGGGGTACTTGTACTTTGGTAGTAAATTTATAGGAATTCTTTACATATTTTCAATATGAGTTTTTTTGTCAAATACCTATGCTGCAAGTATTTTCTCAAGGCTGACTTGCCTATTTATTTCCCTAATGGTGTATTTTGGTGAGCAAATATTTATAATTTTGATGCTACCTAATCTATGAGGTTTTTTTTTCTGTTACTGCTAGCTCTTTTTGTGAAAACTTAAATAGAGAGATATATCCTCTTCATGAATTGGAAGACTAAATGTTGTTAAGATGTCAGTTATATCAATATAGCTCTATAGGTTCAGTGCAACTTCAGAGAAATTGACATGCTAATTCCAAAATTGTATAATAAAATGTCACATATTTATAAATATTAGATTTAAAAATATAACTACTTAAGTGAACTATGCTACCTTATATCAAAATTTGTGAAAAAAAATCACAGAAAATAAACTAGGATGGTATTTGTATTAGGGTAGAAAATAGATCATGGGACATAATAAATTGTCTGTACTTAGACCCACCCGAATATGGTTAATTGATTTCATTACAGATAATTAATTTAGTCAATTAAATGTAAAAAGAAAAAGGATTTTGAACAAATAGTGTGTATTGGTTAGTTTTCACACCAGTGATAAAGACGTACCTGAGACTGGGCAATTTACAAAAGAGAGATTTAATGGACTTACAGCTCCACATGGCTGAGGAAGCCTCACAATCATGGCAGAAGGTGAAAGGCATGTCTCACATGGCAACAGACAAGAGAAGAGAGCTTGTGCATGGAAACTCCCCTTTTTAAAACCATCAGATGTCATGAGACTCATTCATTATCGTAAGAACAGCAGGGGAAAGACCTGCTCCAATAATCCAATTACCTCCCACCAGGTCCTTCCCGTGACATATGGCAATTCAAGATGAGATTTGGGTGGGGATGCAGCCAAACCATAACATTTTGCTCCTGGCCCCTCCCACATCTCATGTCCTTACATTTCAAAACAAATTATGCCTTCTCAACAGTCCCCTAAAGTCTTAACTCATTTCAGCATTAACCCAGAAGTCCGCAGTCCAATGTCTCATCTGAGACAAGCAAGATCCTTCCACCTATGAGCCTGTAAAATCAAAAGCGAGTTGCTTACTTCCTAGATACAATGGGGATACAGGCATTGGGTAAATACAGCCATTCCAAATGGGATAAATTGGCTAAAACAAAGGGGCTACAATGTCCATGGAAGTCCAAAATCCAGCAGGACAGTAAAATCTTAATGCTCCAAATTTATCTCATTTGACTCCATGTCTCACATCCAGGTCACACTGATGCAAGAGGTGGGTGCATGGTCTTGGGCAGCTCTGCACCTGTGGCTTTGCCGGGTACATACAGCCTCTCTCCCAACTGCTTTCACAGACTCGCATTGAGAGTCTGCAGTTTTTCCAGGTGAATGGTGCAAGCTGTTGGTGGATCTACCATTCTGGGGTCCAGAGGATGGTGGCTCTCTTCTCACAGCTCCACTAGGCGGTTCCCCAGTAGGGTCTCTGTATGGGGGCCCCAACCCCATATTTCCCTTCCATACTGCCCTAGCAGAGATTCTCCATGAGTGTCCTGCCCCTGCAGCAAGTTTCTGCATGGGCATCCAGGCATTTCCATACATACTCTGAAATCTAGGTTGAGGTTCCCAAACCCCAGTTCTTGATTTCTGTGTACTTGTAAGCTCAACACCATGTGGAAGCTGCCCAGGCTTGGGGCTTGTACCCTCTGAAGCCCCAGCCAGAGCTCTATATTGGCCCCTTTTCAGCCAAGGCTGGAGCTGCTGGAGCTGCTGCTCTGAAGTCACAGCCAGAGGTCTACAGTGGTCTCTTTCAGCCAAAGCTGGAGCTGCTGGGACACAGGGCACCAAGTCCCCACAATGAACACAGCACAGGGACCCTAGGTGTAGCCCACAAAACCACTTTTTCCTCCTTGGCCTCTGGGCCTTTGATGGGAGGGAGTGCTGTGAAGATCTCTAACACATCCTAAAGACATTTTCCCCACTGGCTTGGATATTAACATTCAGTGCTTGTTACTTATGCAAATTTCTGCAACTGGGTTGAATTTCTCCTCAGAAAATGGGATTTTCTTTTCTATTGTATTGCCAGGCTGCACATTTTCTGAACTTCTGTGCTCTCCTTCCCTTATAAAACTGAACACCTTTAACAGCACCCAAGTCACTCTTTGAATGCTTTGCTGCTCAGAAATTTATTCTGCCAGATACCCTAAATCATCTCTTTCAAGTTCAAAGTTCCACAAATCTCTAGGGCAGGGGTAAAATGCTGCCAGTCTCTTTGCTAAAGCATAAGAAGAGTCCTCTTTGCTCTAGTTCCTAACAAGTTCCTTATTTCCATCTGAGACCATCTCAGCCTGGTCTTTATTGTCCATATCACTATAAACATTTTGAGCAAAGCCCTTCAACAAGTCTCTAGGAAGTTCCAAACTTTCCCACATTTTTCTCGGGGCCTTCCAAACTGTTCCAACCTTTGCCTGTTACCCAGTTCCTATGTCGCTTCACATTTTCAGGTATTTTTTCAGAAGTGCCCACTGTACTGGTACCAATTTACTGTATTAGAACATTTTCATGCTGCTGATACTGACATACCCAAGACTGGGTAATTTACAAAAGAAAGAGGTTTAATGGAATTAAAGTTCCATGTGGCAGGGGAGGCCTCACAATCACTGCAGAAGGTGAAAGACACATCTCACATGATGGCAGACAAGAGAAGAGAGGTTGTGCAAGGAAACTCCCCTTTTTAAAACCACTTACTCACTATCCCAAGAATAGTATGGGGAAGACCTGCTCCCATGATTCAGTTACCTCCCACCAGGGCCCTCCCATGACACATGGGAATTCAAGATGAGATTTGGGTGGGGACACAGCCAAACTATATTTTTGTTCTAGCAAAATTACATGTACATGGGGGAAGAAAAAGAAACAACATTGATTACACTTCATTCCCAAGCAGTAATTTAGGGTGGATAATAAATCTAAACTCAAAACATGGAATAACATTTTATAAAAATAAATAAATAAGAGAAAATCTTTATGATCTTAAAGTAGGCAAAGAGTTTTTGAAAATAACTTTTTTACTCTACTTCCAGGTTATTGAATGCAGCCAATCTGATTCCTTTATCTGAGCTCATTTGTTAATGGAGAGAAAAAGGTGTAAAATGTAGCCTATTCAGAAAACACAAGGAGAATACTTGGAAAATTCAACCTTAGGATGAATTTAGTACATAAGGTTGGAAAGAAAATATTTTTTGAGCAGAAGATATCCTCTTCAGATGCCTCTGTAATAAAAAGATAGCCCTCTTACTTGTAATATGTACCTAGTTGTATAAATAGTTACCCTACAGTGACTATTATAGAGACATACAAAGACAGGCCTGCATCCCTGTCATTAATGGATGGAACTTCCTTGAAAACATGGTAATTTCCTGGTATCAGTCATCCTGATAGTGGTGGGTCTTTGGGTAGGAAACAGGAATCATGAGGAATGCTAAATTTTCCACTTCTTTTGGTCTATGTTTAGACCAAAAATTTATCAAGGACGGCAAGTACCTGGCACATTGCTCCTTATTTAAATCTTTGCAGCCTTTAGAAGACACAATTAACTCAGCATAACAACTATGTCCTATTTATTATAATTGGCATTTAAGAAAACAATCAAGCTATTCTTAGTCTAAATGATTAGAAAAGGTATCCTAAATGGGAGGTTTTAAGATGGTGTTTGTTGGGTGAAATCCATCCTGGAATAAAAAGGGAGAGACATAGAGATGTTTTTCTAGGGCTCCTCATAGATTGCACAAAGACGGAAACCTCAGGGAAATAAGTTAAAATACATTTGGAAATGTCATATTCTCTAGATATCTGGCATTCTGTATTTATTGGCTTTTCACTGCCTCTAAGATTTTTATGCATATATGTATGCATTTAATGTATTTATTTATTTTTGCATTTTGACTTTGCCTATGAAAATCAATTTCCCACCTACCTTCTGCTTTTCTAACAAAACTTTGACTTTGTCTCATAGTTTTGTCATACCTCCCTGTGTTTCAGGGGAGTCTCAGGAATTGAGTGCTGATTGGTGCAAGCTAATCATGCAGAGTACCATTTTTGTTATGGGCAGTCAGTGCATGTATAAGGCAATGCTGGCCAAAGAGACACAAGGGGATGTCTGAGGGGTTTTAAGAAAGACTTTATTGCTCTTTAAAAGGAACACAGGAAAAGGTAGCCTCCTCTTCCTCTGACCATCATCATGCCTGGAAATAACTCCAGAAATTGCTGTAGTAATTGTGTGCCTCTAAGTGGCACAAATATAAAGAGGATGGTGAAACAAAAAGACAGAGGAAGCCAAAACTGGATGACATCATTGAATTTCTGATCATGTGGTGCCAAAGATCTGTCTTCTTCTGATGTTCTTGATAGAGTCCCGTAAAGTTATATCAATTTAGTATAAGATGTTTTCCATTACTTGCTATTAATGGCATACTAACTAATATGCTTTTTTGTGTTTCTTTCAAAAGATTCAGCCTTTCCTTCATTTGAATAGTTAGGCTGTAGGGATTTATGAAAATGGTTTTGGTTCATGTTTGATCTAAGTTAAAAATGGAGTAGAACAGTTCCATGCCCTCATGTTCCCATAATCACCCTGCCTGAAAAGAGGTTGAGTGCCAACTTTGAAGAGTTTGAGTTTGATTTTAATTAAGAAAGATGTTATTCTTCTCAGACCTTCGAATTACACTAAGGAAATCATTCTCTGGCAGTTGAACAATTGTACACAGAGCCATTCTGCTCAGAGACACTGGAGAGAGAAAAAAAGGCTGCTTAGATGCCTGCTGGCTCAGTGGGTACTTATCCAGGAAAAGGCGAGAGTCAGATTCTTTGAACAATGATTACCAGACTCCAAGAAGTCACTTCTGTATTTGCTTTTCTTTCTATTTTAGAAGTTAGGACATGTTTAGGAGGCAAGATCATTTTTATTCTAAGTTTTCTTTTTTGATGCTAATCACTTAATGACATGTTCTCCTTCTGGGCTGAGGTTTTCCACATTTGGTCTGTGTCTTCTTTTTGGCTTCATTAATTGGACCATAATCCCTTTCCCATCTGCCCTGCATTACCACTGATTTTCAGAGCAATCTCACAAAGGTGGAACAAGTACAAGAATGTGGCTCTTTGCTGGTGATGATGCAGCAGACAAGGAACTGAAAATATGGTGGCAGAAGATACATCTGGATAGAGACTACATCATGAGTATTCAGAGGGTTCCAAAGGATTCTCCACACCACTCACCCTCCAAACTCTGTTTTGTCACAGCACAATAAAGTAACCACATTTGAGCATGTTTATAAATCCTAAGCTTAACCCCCTTACATAACATCTTTTGTTCACACTGTTTCTTACTTGCCTTCAATTCAGCATTTCATTTACAATAATGGCTCTCATCTTTGAATACTAAGTATCTGCCAGGCGCTATGCTACCTGATTTGCACATAAATCTTATTCATTCCACACAGTTATCTAGCAAAGTTGGTATTATATTTATTTTATATGTGAAGAAACTGATTAAAGGAGAATGATTTGCCCAGAGTCCCCCTGTACGTAAGTGCCAGAACCTAGATTCATTCTAGTCCTATCTGATTCCCGTCAATTCTCTTAAGCACTAAACTGATTTCTCTTTTTCTTTGGCATCCACCTTCCAAATATGAGTTTCTTAAGGGTATATGTGCAATGAGCCCAGACCGAGTATACACACAAGTGCTCATAAACAGCTATTGCTATTAGTGTAGAATAATGTGAATAATACAGGCAAAAGGAATTTTATTGATTCAGAATAAAATTCTTGGTGAGTGAACATCAACTCTGAAGAAATTATCCTAAGTATGGCACTTAGCTCAGTTATTTAAGATAGTTCTTAGTCAAGCTAGGTCTAAGATTTGGTGGCTACAATAGCTATTTAGCCAAACTCTTAGTGGTAAGAATTGGGTCTGATTTAACTCTATTCCTCCAAGAATTGACACACAGTGGCTGGCACATATAAAATATTAAATAAACGTTTGTTAAGTTGAATTAAAAACATTATAGGCCAGGCGTGGTGGCTCACGCCTATAATCCCAGCACTTTGGGAGGCCGAGGCAGGTATATCACCCGAGGTCAGGAGTTCGAGACCAGGGCCTGACCAATATGGTGAAACCCCGCCTCTACTAAAAATACAAAAAAATTAGCCAGGTGTGGTGATGTACGCCTGTAGTCCCAGCAACTTGGGAGGCTGAGACAAGAGAATTGCTTGAAACCAGTAGGCGAAGATTGCAGTGAACCAAGATTGCACCACTGCCCTCCAGCCTGGGTGACAGAGCTGGACTCTGTCCCGCCCTCCCCACCCCCGCCAAAAAAAAAAATACCACATAACATAGATAGAAGGGAAATACATATTAGTTCTACATTTAAATAAATACAAATAAAAGTACAAAAGAGCCTTTAACTGAATCTCTATTTTAAATATATTTTGTAAGCCTGATATTAAGAGAAAACATGGAGGTGGAAAGTCAAAGAAATATTTGCTCAAATCCTTCTCCTTTGTCATTAAAAAGTTATATGATTCTGGATAAAACACCAAACATTTAAATTTTCAGTTTTTTTCTTCTATTAGATCTAAAATCATATTCATCTCATGGAGTTATTAGGAATATATATATAACTTATATATTATAAATTACATATAAAATTGTTATATGTATTACATATATAAGATACATATACAAACATACATATACATGTAATACAATCATGCAAAGCTTAACGGGGAGACAGATTCTGAGAAATATGTTCTAGGTGATTTTATCATTGTGTGAACACCACAGAGTGCACTTACACAAACCTAGATGGTGCATCATACTACATGCCTAGCCTATATGATATAGCCTTTTGCTCCTAAGCTACAAACCTGTACAGCATGTTACTGTACTCAATACTATAAGCAAATGTAACACAATGGTATTTGTGCATCTGAACATGTCTTAACATAGACAAGATACACTAAACATACAGTATTATACACTTACGAGACTATTATCTTACATATGGTCCATAATTGACCAAAGGTGGATATACGGCACATTGCTATATATTTAATATGTAAGACACATATCATATATGTAATATGTAGTATATATCACATATGTATTACATATATACATATACATATGCGATATATACTACATATTACACATATTTATCATAAACTTATTAATATTTTCTGTATTATATATAAAATATGAAATATATGTATATTACGAATATGTGACATACATGTTATATATAAGGTACTCAGCCTATATATTAATTTCTGCTGCAGTAACCATCAACTGTAAAAATATCAGTGACTTATGAAAACAAATGTTTATTCCTTGCTTTTTTTACATGAGGGCTGCAAGAAGTGGGCCGCAGCTCTGCCCTAGACTGCAGGTGGGTGTAGACATATTCCGTGTTTCTTTTAATCTAAGACCCAGAAGGACCTGCTGGCTCATGGAAGAGGGCAAAAACACAAGAGTACTGGTAGAAACTTACAATGTCTCTAAAAGCTTCTCACATTCTATTTCCAAAGTTAGTCACATAGCCAAGACAAAATAAATGAGTCAGGAAGTGTACCCACCTACAAAGAAAATGGGTAATATAATTATTCACAATTATATCACCAACCACCATAGAGATATTTTTAAAAATTTAGTTTCCATTTCTATTAAAAAACAAACAAACAAACATTTATGGAATACTAGCTGTGTCCCAGATATTGTGCTAGTGGCTGGCAATATAAATATGAAAAGTTTTAGATCCTGACCCTAAGAAGCACAAAATATCATAAAATGATAATTTTTAGAATCTCATCAGTCTGATACTATTGCATCCCAAACTGTATAATACACTGAACAAAATTTTCTATAGTTAATACCTGTTATAAAGTACATGTATGTATACATACATCCAGTCTGGGTGACAGAATGAAACTCTCTCTGTGGGTGTTTCTCTCTCTCTCTTAAATAAATGTTTATTAAGTTGAATTAAAACACATTACCTAGACGGGAGAAAAATACCATTAGTTCATATACATATACATACACACATACATCTATATATGTGTGTGTATGCGTATATATATACATATAGATAGATAGATAGAGACAGAGAGAGAGAGAGAGACTCACTCTGTCACTCAGGCTGGAGTACAGTGGCGGTACTCTGCAGTGTGGCTCACTGCAGCCTCAACCTTCCCAGGCACAATCGATCCTCCCATTTCCGCTTCCTGAGTAGCTGAGACTACATGCATGCACCACCATGTCTGGTTTATTTATTTATTTCGTATTTTCTAGAGACAGGGTTTCATTATCTTGCTTAGGCTGGTCTTGAGCTCCTAGGCTCAAGCAATTCGCACACCTCAGCCTCCCAAAGTGCTGGAATTACAGGTGTGAGCCACGGAGCCCAGCCTAAAGTATATATATTTTTTACTAAGTTTTCTAACTTTAATATTTTTGCTTAAGTTATCTGAAGAAAATTATGTTGCTGAAAAACCATCCAACATTAAAGATGAACAGGCAGTATCCAAGTTAATATCTGAATAGTCACATTAGCTCGTGCAACTTTTATATATTCCATATTTTCAATTGTTATCTTGTTAGAAGTTTGTAGGTCCTATCTATTAATTATGGTCATATTAAAACTGACATGAAAGAGTCCCTAGTTTGTTATTTTCTGTTTACTTTTAGCCTAAATGTTGTTCACAAAATACATTTTCTTGTTTAAATTCTTAATGAAAATGTATTTAAAAAAATAGAAAACTGGCAGAACCTTACGGCTAATTGAAAATGTGGTCAGGTTTTCTATGAACTTTCTGTCTGAAAGCAGTGCTGAGCTTGGAAGTGCACATGTGTATTTTTGCACACATGCAAAAACTTTCAGCAAAAAAAGTTTTAGACAGGTCTTGCATCAAATTACTCAATTTTAAAGGTTGCCATGGAAACAGATTAGCCCTCTGGAAGTGCAAAACCATGCTTGAGTCTAATGCAAGGAACAATCCATAGTATGAAAGAGAAGAACAGCTGGGAGCTGAGGTAGTGTCAGCTGACATGTCAGACAGTAGCCAGACAAAGTGAGCCAGGCACTGTCTGGGAAAAAAGGGGAGTGGGGGCTGGGAACGCAACTGAACACTGACTACAGAGTGAACAAAATGACCCAGCTGTTCACTCTCATCATAACTAAGAAAATACAGAGAATTCCAAGGACGAAGATTAAATTTACTAAGAGAATGAACATTTAAAATAAAATGGATTGCCCAAAGCAGCCTCCAACAGACGCTTTTGACTAGAAAGTGCAAGCAGGACTCTCCGTGGTAGGCCCAGTATGCTGGTTGCTAATGTGTTTGGGATATAAAACCTGAGTGTAATCTCTCTCTTCCTGGGATATTGCCTTCTTGCTTTGTGGCTGTTGGAAAGTTGCTTTCTTCTAGCACGTTGCCATGTAGCACTTCTCTTCTTGCACTGTCCCAAAGGGGAGGGGCAATTTCTAGACTGAGATGGATTCAGGGAGGCCTCTCACATACGTGGTATCCATAGCATGATTTGGAGGAATGACCTGGGAGACAAAATATCTGGAGTCATCTAAGTTACTTGTTTTCTCTGAGTTGCAGTTGTTGGGCAAAGGTAAGGCAGTATGTTTCAAATAAACTGAGGTCAGAAAAGATGTTTTAGGAAACAAACAGGTTGAAAGACACTGCGTTTCTGAATCATGAGGACTCACAATTTTGTCTTGTAAGTCCTCACTTGATGTCATCAATACGTTCCTGGAAACAAAGACCTTCAGGGAAATGATGTATAACAAAACCAATTTTACCACAGGGTAATTGCAATAAACAAGAGGTAAGTTTCTACAGCATATTTCTCATCACAAGAGCTTCACCAAACTTCTAAATAAAGACCAAAAACACTCTTAATATTAAATATTGTGATGTGAGATATATAAGCATTTTTAAAAGATTAATAAAAACAAGCAGGATAATTATTAACCTCATATTTTCAGTTCATGATCCTGAGTTATCGAAAGTGCCAGAGCCTATCCTGGTAGCTCAGGGTGAGTGGCAGGAACCAACCCTGGACAGGAAGCTATCCCATGGCAGGGCACACTCACACCCACATACACACACTCGCTCAGACGAGGACCATATTAAGGACCACGTCACATAATACGAACATCTTTGAGATGTCTGAGGAAACCAGCGTAACTGGAGAAAACCCACGCAGATGTGGGGAGAACTTGCAAAGTCCACGTAGTAGCCCTGGCTGGGAATCTATTTTTTTTTTTTTTATTGTAGCAAAATAATGTTGAATAAAATGATGTTATTCAGAGACTTGCTATATACTAAATTCTCTACAAAATCCCAAAAAGGAGGAAAAGCTGTCAATTATGTTTAATCCAATGTTTCGCTCATTATTTGGCCACAGAAACCTTTTATCACTTAACACTTGTTAAGATCCCACAGTGATGGGACCTTAGATTTCACTTTGGAAAACACTGGAATAACTGTTCCCAAGGACGTTTTCAGTTGTGAAATCTGCATTATATTCCATATTTTTCAACTTTGTTGACATAGGGTCAATGCCAGAAGCTCAACCTTGGCTAGCACCTGGAAAGAAAAGATTGACTATCTCTAAAATCATCATTAAAACACAGAGGGTAGCTTCAGTTTCATATATAACGTGTGGTCAAGTAGTAACTACAGGCAGATTATTTTTAAAAGTGGGTGCTCCCCTGGCCTCCGGAGTGTAATTAAAATGCAAGGCAAGTTCTTATCCACAGGCAGCATCAGGATAATGTAGTTTAAAAATAGCATAAAGAGCAAACTCTACAATCTCACAGTTTAAAACTCAACTTTATCACTAATTAACTGTGTGTCTTCAGGCAAATAATTTAACCTCTCTAAATCTCAACTCCTTTTTTCTGTAAAATAAAGATAACCACAATGTTCACCAACACAATACCTAACAAATAAGTGTTCAATAAAGGTTAGAAAAAAAATTCAGTAAAAGGAAATTAGGAGGGCCTCAGAAAAACCAGGCAACTTCCCTAAACAAACAAACAAACAAACAAACAAAAAGAATCATCCTTAGGTCAGGCCTTTTAATGACATCCCTATCATTTTAAATTAAGAAGGAATGCTATCTAAAGTTAACTGAGTCTAAACACAAAAAAGTGGATTTCTTTCTTTAGTTTTACCTTCCTGAATACTTAGGTGATACTTTTTCCAAAATACAAATATAAGCATGTCATTTGCCTATTTAAAACCTTGCTATTTCCTAAGAAGTCACTGCCTGCCCAGTGACTCATCCCACACATTTATCTCTCCATCGCAGTCCTAGCCCTAGCTCCAGGTTACACTTACCTACTTGTGATATCGTAAATGTACCGTATTGTGTCCTAAGTTCATGCCTTACACTAGTTGCTCCCTTAGCGTGAAACACCCTTACCCTCATTTATCTGTTTGTTCCTTTATTCCACCCGTGGCTCATGTCACCTCCTCTATAAGCTTTCCCTAATCATCCCCCAGTTCCTGACTCACCCAAGTTCCCCCAGAGAGTTGGCTCTGTCCTCTGGGTGCCCTCATAGTTCACTACAGTGTCCCCGGGCTGCACTGAAATGATTTGCTTCCTCATCAGTTCCCTAACTCCAGCATGCTTCCTCCTAGAGACGCCATTCATCTCTGTGTCCCCAGAGTCTCACAGGGCCCTGGGCAAACATCTGTTAAAGGAAGGCATGAGGATATAGGGAAATGTTTCTGGAAACTGTTTCACCAAACAAACACTGTTGTGGCATGGAGAAGGTATTTTTTCTTCCAACAAATGTTTTGTTTTTTAGCTACATATTTAAAAAACAAAACAAAAACTTGCATGCCTCAAGAGCCACAACCAAAAATAGGGTGCAAACCACAAGCAGGAAAAAAATAAATCTGCCACAAACTTGAGAGTTAGGATCTTAAGCAATAAGAAAAGGCAAATGTAACAAATGCCAATAAACACCTTGCTCGCCTTGCTCAAATGATGGGCTTTAGGACACTGAAGGGTACTGGCTTCAGTTAGAAGGTGGTCTGGCATTCTCGGATAGAACTCTGAGATAGGATCTGGAAGCCTGATGGTACATTTCTTTTTTTATTATTTTTAGTTGACACATAATAATTATACACATTTATAGACTACAGGGTGACGTTTCAATACATGTATACTGTCATGCGGGTCCATGTGAAGAGACCACCAAACAGGCTTTGTGTGAGCAATAAAGCTTTTTAATCACCTGGGTGCAGGCGGGCTGAGTCCGAAAAGAGAGTCAGTGAAGGCAGACAAGGGTGGGGCTGTTTTATAGGATTTGGGTAGGTAAAGGAAAATTACAGTCAAAGGGGGGTTGTTCTCTGGTGGGCAGGAGGGGGGGGGTCCCAAGGTGCTCAGTGAGGGAGCTTTTTGAGCCAAGATGAGCCAGGAAAAGGAATTTCACAAGATAATGCCATTGCTTAAGGCAAGTACCGGCCATTTTCACTTCTTTTATGATGGAATGTCATCAGTTAAGGCAGGTCAGGGCCTTTTCACTTCTTTTGTGAGTCTTCAGTTACTTCAGGCCAGCTGGGCATATACACGCAAGTCACAGGGGATGCGATGGCTTGGCTTGGGCTCAGAGGCCTGACGTATACATTGTATAATGATCAAATCAGAGTAATTAACTATCCATCACCTCGAACATGTATCATTTCTTTGTGTTGGGACGTTTTAATGTTCTAATAACAACCATAGTGGAACTTGAGGTTCTAGAGTTGCCCGTGTTCAAATCAAGGTTCCACTTCTTTCCAGCTCTGAAAATGTGAGAAAATTTTTTCACGTCTTTGAGCCTGTTTCTGCTTCTGTGAATAACCATACACACTCCAGTCCTTAGAACAGGGCCAAGCACATAGTAATGTTACCAGTGGAGGGTCTTGACTACGAGTCATCCAGGTTCTAGGCATTTTGAAAAAGGATTGAACAAAATGCACAAACAAAGCAATGAAAGAATGAAGCAATGAATGCATAGAATTTTTGAAACAAAAGTACACTCCATAGACTAGAAGTGGGATTGAGCAAGTGGCTCAAGACAGCAGGTTACAGAATTTTCTGGGGCTTAAATACCCTTTAGAGGTTTCCCACTGGGTACTTGAGTACACCCTATATAAAGGAAGGAGTGGCCCATCATGTCATATTGGTTGCTGGAGACAACCATATCAGAGGCTGAAGTGAAGTTACAAAGTTACACAAGAACTGGCCCTCGACCAGTATGATTGGTTGCAGGAGGGGATTAATCAAAGGTATCTTCTGTTATGCCCAGACCGTTTGTTCCCCAAAGAAGACCACCAGAGTCCAGAGTCAAAGCCAAGCGGCAAGGATCTTTACTACAAGTTCGAACTTGGTCCCTCCATTCCACAGCATACAGGAGGGCCTCGAACAATGCGAGTGCTTGCTTTTTATAGCCCGATGTAAACAGGATATGTAAAGTTACAGGGAACAAGGTAATTCTCTTGGTTACAGCATTACAATTGGTTAACATTATACATTTAGCATTCCTTATCGGAGATCTCCCAGGTGATGTTGTTATGCCCAGACCGTTTATTCCCCGAAGAAGACCACCAGAGTCCAGAGTCAAAGCTAAGCAGCAAGGATCTTTATTACATGTCCGAACCTGGAACTCTCCCTCGCTCGTGAAATGAGACGGGCAGGAGAGCTCCCCCACTGAGCTCCGAGCAGTGTTATATAGTCTAAGAAAAGTGGGCATAGAGTTATTATACAAATCAGATATATGATTGGCTAGTGTTTGAACAAGGCGATTTGGCTAACTATGATTGGTTCCCACCATTTCTGATATTTTGGTTCAAACTTTGAGGCGGGAGAGCAGGTTTATGGCAGCAAGAGTTTATCTTACTTAAACACGTCTTGTGACCTTGCCTCAGAACTTACAAAATCTCTGGTATGTGCAAAACAAAATCTCTGGTACGTGCAGAAAAACAGGTACTCACAGAACTTACGAAATCTCTGGTATGTGCAAAGATTAGAGAGCAGAACAAAGGGTGTAGCAGGGCGGGGGGAGGGCGGGTACACATCTATCTTTGTGTCCTTTCAATGTTTTTCTAAAGTTTGAAAGAAATATGGAGGAATGTGTTTGTGCTGGACTCAGGAAGTTGGGAGATATATGGGGGATGTGCCTCATTCCGTTCACTTCCATTTTTCATCTGCAACCCGGTGCAAAGGTAACTGATCCTTTTGTTACTTGGGTGTGGAGAGGTGGGGTTTTCCTTTTGATTCAGTTATAGGAAGTCAGTGTGAATCAGCCTTAGATTCCCTGCCTCTGGACCCTATTCTCCTGCCTCAGTAACTCTTGTTAATTGTTACTTGATCATTTTACTATTATAAGCATCATTCTAGTATTTGTTGTTGTTGTTACATAAAGTTATTTAAGTGTGGTGCCTGGAGCAATGTGTTCATTGTGTGACCTTATCACAGCCGAATCTCACCCTTTTTTATATGTAACAATAGCAGAGAGGAGGGTTGGAGATAACACAAAAGATTAAATATGATAATCTCAAAATGAAATCATTTGTAAACTGTAAAGAGCTATTAAGTCCGTAGTTTGATATTGCTTATCTTGTTTAAATTCAAATAAAATTTGTACCTTTTGAACCTTCCTCGAGGCGTGGCCATTTGGTTGGGGACCAAGTAATATAAATAATGTGAGCTAATTAGAAGCTATAATTGTAAAAGAACTTCTGAAACCTTTAATAGCCTAAGTTTTCAGTGTGGAAGTCTAGGAATTCTGCAACCTCAAGACTGCTTATTTTCCCAGATGGCATTCCAGATATACCTAAAGTTTTGCAAAATCCATCTTCTTTAAGATGATGCGTAATTGAATAAAAAGAATGAAACTGACTCTGCAAGTATCTGGTTAATACATTTACTCACTGCTCAGTACTTCAGTAATATAACAGCGACCAGAAGCAGGTTGAAGGAGTAAGTCCTGAAACTTCATTCACTAGCAAATGGCGGTGACCTTGAGAGAACCACAAATTGGGAGAGAGTCCATGTATAACAAGCCCTTTTGTGGTTTGTTTGTTATTACTTTCTCTTTCAGTAATGTCATGACTCTGGAGAGATTCTCTTAGAAGAGAATCTGGCTAAATGTCTAGCAGGATGATTGATTAACAAGATGTTTTGTTTTCATCATCTCAAAGATAAGTACAACTATTCTGTCATCTAATCTGCTAACTCCTACGTTATCAATATGGTAGTCATAAATTATGAATAAACATAAAATATACAGAGATAGAAACTGCAGATTTATTTCAGAGAGCACAATTAAGGGACTGATTTTATTATGTACACTGAATTATAAGCACAATTATTTCCTCCGACTATAACCACAGAAAGCACTTTAAATTAGGATGCTTGGGCTGAACAGCCCAGAAAATCAACTAGCCAGAAATTGAGATGAGCCTGTGGGTAGAGTTTTAGGTCATGCTTCCAGTTCACATTCCAGCAGAGATAAGTGTGAGGCCTGGGCAGCATTTAGATTTTGAGGTTTTTCACTCTTTGTTTTTTCGACTTTTAGCAGTAGCTGGCCATGATGAATGGCTGTCAGTTACAATTAGTGTTGCCAGATACAATATAGCGCTTCAAGTTAAACTGATTTTCAGATAAACAATAAATAATCATTTAGCATAATTTGGCACATACACTAAAAATTTGGGTTATACTAAAAAAGTATTCATTGTTTATCTGAAATTCAAATATAACTAGGCCCTCCATATTCTTTTTTAAACAGCTTTATTGAGGTATAATTGATATGCCAAGTAACTGGACACATTCAACTTGTACAATTTGATGAGTTTGGAGATACACATACAACTGTGAAACCATCACCAAAATCAAGGTAATACATATATCCGTTATCACCTCTAAAAGTTTCTTCTTTCTCCCTTTTTTTTTTTTTGGTGGTGTTATTTTGAATTTTGTGGTAAAAACACTAACCATGAGATGCTATTAAATTTTTACATGTACGATACTGAATTGTCAACTAAGGGCACTATATTGCAGAGTAGTTGTTCATCTTAAAAAACTGAAGCTTTGAACCTATTGAACAACTCCCCATACCCCTCTCTCCGAGGCTCTGGCAACCATCGTTATACTCTGTTTCTGTGAATTGGACTATTTATTTATTTATTTATTTATTTATTTATTTATTTATTTATTTTTGGAGAGTGAGACAGGGTCTCACTTTGTCACCCAGGCTGGAGTACAATCGTGCAATCATGGCTCACTGCAACCTCAAACTCCTGGGCTCAAGTGATCCTCCTGCCTCAACCTTTCAAGTAGCTGGGACTACAGGCATAACCCATCATGCCTATTTTTTTTTTTTTTTTGTAGCGATAGGATCTTACTATGTTGTTCAGGCTGATGTTAAACCCCTGGCCTCAATGATCCTCCTGGCTCAGCCTCCAAAAGCACTGGGATTATAGGCATGAGCCACCACACCTGGCCTAGTTGAATTATTTTAGATATTTCACCATGATTGCAATGGTACAATTATAGCTCACTGTAGCTATTAAGCCAGTCACAGAAGACCCAATATCTCACTTACGTGAGGCATACTCACATTTAGCATAATGTCTTCCAGATTCATCCATATTGTTGAATTTTTATTTGTCAACTCTGACAAGCTTAGTTACAATCAATTCATGAGAAGGAATTATCTGTCTCCCTACATACATTTCCCAGTAAAGAGAAAACAAGTGATTCCCTCAGACACAGAGGTCCCGGACAAACAGCCCCACTAGCTACCTTTTCTGCTATGTTCCTCTTCCAAGTACAGAAGGAAATAGCGCCTTTAATGCTAAGAAGGTACCAGTTGCCTCCTTTGGCTGACTAAACTTCTTTCCTGCCTTCCTCTTAACTCTTATTTAAGTAGGAGGATAGAATGGAAAGGTGATTAAGCATTTCAACCCAATGCCAAAATACACAATTTGCTAAGCAAACGCTTGTAACAGAGAGGCTTGTAATAGAAAGAAACTGTTCTTTAGTTTCCTTACACCCTTTTTTTTTTTAATGATTAATCTATTTTGGCAGTTAGCAGAAGATACTTCCCTCTGTTCTAGGGTATTTCTGTGAGTCATATTGGAGGGAAAAACAGGGGTTTGGGATTCATACAAAGTCGTTTCAAATTCAGCCTCCAGGACAGACAAGTTATATGAGCTCTGTTTCTTCATATTTTTATCTGTAAAATCGGACAATAACACAGTAATCACCCTTACAAAACTATTGATGAGAGTTAAATGGTATGAGGTAGAAAAAGACACAAAATATTGGGTTGGGATTTTCCTCCTCCTCTTTCTGAATTTTTAGAATGCTTTGAAAAGTTTATTCATCCCTTCATCCTTTCATTTTTTAAAGTATAAAGAGTCAAGGCACTGCCTTCTCTTCTCTCTACCAAGTGTATTTCTCTTGGCACTGCTTGGAGGTTCAGAATTATCTGCTTAGGAATACTCTCTGTGATCTCTATATATAATCACCCTTACCTTCACATGTGTCTGCCATAAAAGCTTTATCTTTGGGGTAAGAATATTTGTGACTTCAAATCCGTAGATAATAAAATAGTCTATTTTATACATGCCTAATACTTTTTGGAAGAGATCATCAAAAATTATTAAGTCACTCTCTGAGTTTGGAAGTAAAGGTTAATGTTCACTAAATGTTATAAAGCTGTGAATGTTTCCAAATTTTGAAAAATAAGTATGCATTATGTTTGATAAAAACAAAATTTTTAATTGAGTATCAAAATATTAATAAGTTACTAAAGACCTCATAACCAGTTGGAGGCAGAAACAAACCTTGAATTTTGTTCTTCTGACTCCAAATAGGGGCTTATTTCCTTCTACTATGCTGTCTCCTTAGTATGTTCCACTTGCCCTGGTGATCTTACAATGGATAATAATAAATATTCAAAAGTGAACAAACCCTGTCTTCCCCAATAGATCATAATGTCCTTGAGAACGGGAGCCATGCCCTGTACTTGCATAAGATGGTGTCATCTACATCCTAAGTACTTATTACATGTTTATTGACTAAATGATTTCCTATTCATAGTAACCTTTCATTATCTTTTTAATGCCATGGTGGTCTGTCTGGAGTGGCCACTGCGAGGGCACCATCCATAGCGAGGGAGGTGCAGCCGGGGCTGCGCACTCTGCAGAGCCAAAGGGGGCAGAAATAGGTGATCCTGGCTGGAGCCCTTCACCTTACCAAGTTTGGGAAGGGGGCAGAAGCCTGAGCTTCCAGGCGTGACTGCAGCCACCCAGGTGTGGCTCCAGACCCGGGCCTCCCTGTACTCTCAGGGGCCTGGACAGTACACTGTCCCCACAGGCTTGGAAATGCTTGCTTCCAATCCCTGGCCTTTTCCCGCCCAGGCCTCACAGTGGAGCAAAGTTGTGGACATGTCCTGATAACCAAGCCTGGACACTGTCGTGACCTGACCAGATGTGCATGTGGTTGGGGCAGCACTGACATGCCAGCTTCCCCACCGCCTCGACCCCCTCTGGAAACTGCTTCTGAGGCTAAAACTTTGAGCACCAACTAGCATGAGAGTGAGGATGTGGCTGGGGGTGGGAAGGCCCGAGGGTAGTTCTGGGCCTGCAGGCACCCCTCAGCACAGATAGCCTGGGCACCATGGACAGCATGTTGATGGTGGTGGGAGGCAGACAGGTTCCTAGGTGGGAATGTGCAGGTGTCCAGTAAAACCCAACCTTCCAGCCAGGGACAGCCTGAAGCCTGGGGCTGGGTTGCCCTTTCCAAGTGAAGTCTGCAACCTGGAGTGAGAACTTTCTTGATGCTTTCAGTCAATCCAGTGGTGTTTTTTCTGGGCCCGCCCATTGGCCCATCAGCACGTACTTTCTCCTGCTTACGTGACCAATCAGCATGCACTTACTCCATTCTGAGCCCATAAAAACTCTCAACTCAGCCAGACTCAGACACTGGTTGGGACCACCTGCCTGTGGATAGGAGCTACCCACTTCAGTTCTTCTCTCTGCTGGGAGGTGTTTGGTCACTCAGTAAAGCTCTTCTCTGCCTTTCTCACCTTCCAGTTGTCTGCTTAACCTTATTTTTCTGGGACGTGAGACAACAACTCAAGACCCACCAAACGGCAGGAGCAAAAGGAGTTGTAGCATGCTCCTGGCTGACTTGCTGAGCTGTAGGTGGACTGCAGAAGTGAAGAGTATTTACTGTAGTAGTCCTTTTTCATTCTGCTGATAAAGACATACCCAAGACTGGGCAATTTACAACAGAAAGAGGTTTATTGGACTTACAGTTCCACATGGCTGGGGAGGCCTCACAATCATGGAGGAAGCCACGGAGGAGCAAATCACATCTTACGTGGATGGCAGTAGGCAAAGAGAGAGCTTGGGCAGGGCAATTCCTGTTTTTAAAACCATCAGATCTTGTGAGACTCAATCACTATCATGAGAATAGCATAGGAAAGACCTGCCCCCATAATTCAAACATCTCCCACCAGGTCCCTCACACAACAAATGGGAATTATGGGAACTACAAGATGATATTTGTGTGGGGACACAGAGCTAAACCATGTCAGTGAGACTTATGGGGGCCCAGATCTTGGCATTCCCTGAGCCAGAGCTTAACAATATAGCCCTCCCACCCTTTGCCAGTAACAGATGGCTGCCCCATATGACAAGCAGCAGTAGCAGAGCTGGACCAGCCCAGGAGCCATGGGCCAGAGCAGGGTAGTGAGACCAAAAGAGCTGCAACACACATGGGTTGAAACATGCCCCTCAACACATGTCCCCCCAACCCCTACCCCCAACCCCTCCTCACTTGCCAGGCTGCAGACAACAAGAAGGAGAGAAGAGCTGTGGCCCTTCTGAGAACCCAGATCTCAAGGCTCCCTGAGCCAGGGCTATGACATGTTGTAACTTGTAACATCCTCTTTGGGGCTCTGCAGTTCCTGGCATCTCCAAACTTTCAGGCATCACTGTGTCTCCCTCATCCAGATGCTGATGCCCGCAGTGGAAGCTGCTTGAGATACATGTGGTCCAGCCACAGCCTTGTATAGAGCCAGCACCTGTGCCAGCACCTGGAGCTGCCTGCCCCAACACAGCAGCCAGCGTCCTGACTGTGCGCAGAGGCCAGACCCTGTGCTCACTCACTCACACGCCCCTCACCACTCTGTGCCTGGCTCACCCTTGGCAGGCATGGGATCCCGGTCAGTAGCACAAGCCAAGCACAGTCTACTGGACCAAGTGGGTAAAACAAGCCCAGTGGGTACGAGCAAGACTCAAACAGAGGCACCACCAGCCTCAGAGGCACCACCAGCCACAGAGGTTTCTGGCTGGTAAAGCAACACCTGAGGAATCCTATGATTATTTTCCTGACTTTGAAATTTACCCACTTAGTCAAGAAAATATGAAGCTATTCATTCCCTTTACTTGTCTAGCAGAATATTTCCACATAGAAGATTTTAGTCTTTGTCATCAAGACTGCATAACGTTTAACACCCCTTCCACCACATCGAAATGCTACTTACACATACATAATAAACACTCAGAGAGGAATGCTGCCTTAGACATCATCTTTTCTTCACTCTGTCTAAAGCATGAATGTCCTTAGATGTTCATTCAGAATTAGTGCCAGGGAGTGCTATTTGGCAAGGCTACTTGGAATACAGCAATTAATTAGAATGTGTTTATTAAATTAAGCTGAATCTATCCTCTCTAACTTTTACTCATTATTCATAGATAAGCCATGTGGACTCAAATAAATTCTCATCCTTTCTACTTTAGAACTGCTTTTGAAGTGCTTTTAGATATATCTGGACCTCCTAAATATTCCTTTTTCCTTTCTTTTGGTTGGATATTTTTTAAAAATTAAGCCCCCTCCTCAAATTCTAGAACATCCAACTTTTAATTTCCTGCCTTGCATTTGATATCTTAAAGTAATGTGAATAGATGAGTAAAGGTAACATCAACTGTAACAAATGGATTCAAAAAATGTATAATGCCTTTAATACAATAGTAGTTTATTTATCACTTGTGTTATTGGCGGGCAGCTCGTTTTGACTTGGTGTTATGGACAGCTAGGAGGTTCACATCCCTTGGCTCTCTGATCCCCCAAGGTTTCATTATTATTGTTTACATCCAACAGATAAAAGGAAATAGAAGAGTGTGGAGAAGAAATATTACTTAAAAACTCTTTTCTAGATAGTCATCACTTCTGTTTACATTCTAAGGCAGAAAAAAGAATCGATCACATGGTCACCTCTGAATGTGAGGAGGCCATGGAGGACAACACTGGGAAGGATGGTCTCCTCTTGCGTTGTCACTTCCCCAGAACAACCTTCCATTATTACTAAAGGGAAGAGAACATTTTGTGTGTGACAGTAACCTTACCTGCCATAGTGTGAGGGTAGATCAGATTTAGCAACCCAGTAGAAAAGCACCAGAAGTCTCAGGTAACAAGAATTTTTCCTTTATAGTTCTCTGTAAGCCCCAGCTGTGCCACTCTCTCCATTACTCTCACCCTCTCCCACAATTTTCTACTCTGATCAATTAAAAGACTCCCCCAATATTTTATGTGACCCTAAAAAAGGAAAAAAACACACTGCTGCTTCTTCTGACACAGTTCTTTTAGAGCACAGTGACTGTATGATGTATCTCAATATCTGAGGTTTTAAAACTGGAAATAAAAGCATCTTAGAATCACGAAGCGTGGTATCTGCTGTATTATACAAACACATATATGCACATACTGCAATGCATAGCTTATTCTATTTTCTTCCTCCTATTTCAGAACTTCCATGTATTATTCCTTTAATCTAATATACCAAAAGCTCATAGGAAATTGCTTTAAAAATCGCAAATCTCTCAATCACAGGACCCTTATCTATCGCACCCCTTGTAACATGCTGTTACAAGGAGTGTAGCTCAAAACCTTGCTTTTTGGGTTTTCTGAATCCGTCTGAAAATCATACTCCTTGTAACACAGTGCAAAACATACTCCTTGTATCTCAGTCTGAAAATGATACTCCTTGTTACAAGTCGGCAGAGACATGAACGACAGAAGAGGCAATGGAATCTCCAAGGCTCTAGCCATATCCAGCATACACTGAGGGAGACAAAACAAAAACAAAAACAAACCAAAAAGATACAAAGAAACTGTTTTCTTTGTATTACCCACAGTTCTCAACTTTATTGATATGGACTGAAACTTAAAACTAGAAAATCTTCTCCTCTTTTTTGTAAAGAGAAGAGAGATGAGTACATTAAATTGCCTGACTTTTCCTCTCACCAAGTCACCATTTCACTGTCCAGCCACACCAACAGTTCAGCGCTCTCTTGGCAGTAGAGGTCAAAAGCTTCCAAATAGACTCTGAAATTGGCTGTGCAGCCATGACAAGTGACCAGAACCCCTTGTTTCTGACAGGAAAACAACTCAGGAGCTACTTGCCACTTTCACTGGGGCCTTTTGGAAAGCCTCACCTCCATGGGCCCTAGGGGTGCATTGTTGAGGGGGGAGATGAGAGAGCTCAAGGGGCTTGTGGAACATGAACCATGGCTTTTGAAATTACTTCTTCCTGTGGGCTGATTTTGCAGTTTGATTTTACTTTTAAGAGAGGAAATATAAAGCCAGCCTCTACTAACACTTTGACTCATTTGCCAGAAAAAATTCGTGTCAGAAAGCAACAGAGTTACCCCAAAGGCCTTGGAGTGGGCGCGGGGAGGGGGGACGTGGGGGGGGGGGGGGGGCGAAACAGGCAAGGGGGGAGGGAGAAGAGAAGGAGAAGAAAAGAGGAGACTATGGAACTCCAGCCTAAGGAAAACCTATAAACCTTTAATCCCTTAAGCACTACAATGTGGTTAAACTCACCTACCTCGCACCTGCCTTAGAAAGAATGCAGATATATGGAAGAAGAGAATATTTGCAAACTGCACTTTGTACTCATGAGAAGTTCATTTGGAATTCATAAGGCTGATCCCACTTAGGGTATGAAATATACAGGGATTCTGGCTGCAAAATTGAAGGAGAAAGGTATGAGCCGTTATGAACCAGAAACCTGTCTTGTGTTTCTGCAGAGAAAGTGGACTATGAACAATCCAAAGAAAGTGGTGGATGGTTTCTGGAAGGACAAGTCTGCACCACAGAATAAAAGGGCATTCCTTAGGGTTGCTGAGGATTTTCTTCGATTGTATTCTGCTAATGTGTGTGCAAGACAGATATAACACATTTGTGGAAGGCTCTAGGGGCATTTTCTACAAATTTTGCCCTGGTTTCAGGTAGTTTTCTTCTCCCCTCATTTGAATGTCATTATTATAAGTTGGATTTAAAAAGTTGACATAAGAGTTGTTTGTGTCTTTCATAGAACTTTTTATACAATGCCAAGTTAGGTGAGTTCACTACATTTGTTTCTTTTTTGTGTATAATACATTCATTTTATCCTCTAACAATTTCAATATGCATTTCCAAAAAAATTTGGGAATGCCACTCAGAATAATCTTATCACTCTTCTTTTACTTTTTAAACTTTTAAAACTATTTTTCAAGTGATAGGGTAGTTAATATAATTGTTCCAATAGATAATTAGTCACAGAGTACAATAAGCATCTGGAAACTCAATACATCAGTGACAAAAGAATATGATGAAGGAAAACTAAACAATTGCCTGGCCAATATAAGTATGCAGTAAAATTAGGATTCTTAAACGGTTTTGTGCAAGAATAACAATCCAAAGACTTTGCATTTCTATAGTGTCATTATCATCATCATTATTAAGATTTTTAGTATTGAGTCTGATCTTATGAAAAGACAAAGAAAATAACCTACTATCTGGGAGTAATTTGTTCCCCCATATGATATGAATTAACTTTTCCTGGAGAACAGGGTTCTGTTCCAAGCTCTGAGAAGAGATCATCTCTGGGGAGCTCATGCTAATGTGAATGCAGCAGCAGAGGCTGCAGCCAGGAAGCCGAAGATTGTGAGGCCATTCTTTAACCAAAAGGAATCCGTCTCCTGCAGCTCACAGAAGCTCCCCCTCTGACTTAGTGCACATTCCCAAAGTATTGCAATCCGTCTGGGCCTCCTGATGAGCTAGATTACTCCAATACATCCTGCAGAGATTGCAGAAAGTCTATTTTTCCCAGGAGTGACACAGCAGAAACAGCAGGGACTTGATATTCCACCTATGTTTCTGACATGTTACCTGAGCACACAGTAGGGGAGAGGGAAAGACTGGTTTCCTTTTTTTTTTAAATTTCTTTTCAGCCAGGCTTTCACTTCCCCTGGTTCCCCTAGGGACTTTCACAACCCTTGATGCCCACTATATGCATTATATATGCAAACCAAGTCAACACAAATCATATCACAACCTTATCTCTGGCACAAATGCCATCAATTCATGACTGAGAGAATCTAAAGTTCAAGAGCAGAGGATTTATATCAAACCAACACCACCACTTATTAGCAATGTCACCTTGGGCAAATCACGTAACAGCCTTAGTGATACAATGTAAATGCCCAATAAATGGTAGCTTTTAATATTATTTAATGTTGTATTAAGGAATAATATGCATGTTCTTTTTAATGTTTTTATTTTTTATTGATACATAATAGACGTACATATTTGGGGGTTCATGTGATAATGCAATACATTCACATAATTTGTAAAGATTAAATCAGTGTAATTGGGATAACCATTGCCTTAAATATGTGTCTTTTCTTTTTGCTAGAAACATTTGCTAGCCATTCTGAAATATACAATAGATTATCCTAAACTGTAGTCAGCCTGCTATCTATCAAACACTAGGTCTTAATTTCTTCTATCAAACTGTATATTGTACTCATTAATCAACTTCTCTTCATCCTCCCCTCTCTACCCTTCCTGGCCTCTGATTACCATCATTGCAATAACTATCTTCATGAGATCCACCTTTTTTTAGCTCCCACAAATGAGTAAAACTACGTGATATTCATCTGTCAGTGTTTGGCTTATTTCACTTAACATAATGACCTCCAGTTCCACTTAGACTGAGTCCATATTTTGGCTATTGTGAATTCAGTGCTGCAATAAACATGAGAGGGCACATATCCTTTCTGTATATTGATGTCCTTTCTTTTGGATATATGACCAGTAGCAGAATTGCTGGATCATATGGTAGTTACGTTTTTACTTTTTTGGAGCAGCTCCATACAGTTTTCCGTAGCGGCTATACTAAGTTACATTCCCACCAACAGTGTAGGAGGGTTCCCCTTTGTCCACATCCTCACCAGCATCTGTTATGCCTGTTTTGTTGATAAAAGCCATTTAATCTGGGTTGAGATATTTCACTGTGGTTTAAATTTGCATTTTCATGATGATTAGTGATGTTTCATAGACCTGTTGGCCATGTGTGTGTTTTCTTTTGAGAAATATCTATTCAGATATCTACTCAGATATTTTGATATTTTCTCCATTTTAAAATCAGATTTTTGTTGTTGTTGTTGTTTTTGGTTGTGCTGTTTGAGTTCTTTATATGTGCTGGTTGTTAGTCCCTAGTCAGATAAATAGTTTGTAAATATTTTCCCCCAGTCTGTGTGTTGCCTCTTCACTTTGTTGATGGTTTTCTTCACTGTGTAGAAACTTTTTAGCATGTTGTAATCCCATTTGTCATTTTTGCTTTGGTTGCCTGTGCTTTTGAGGTCTTACACACACACACAAGTTTGCCTAGACCAGTGTCCTAAAGTGTCTCCCCAAAGTTTTCTTCTAGTAGTTTCAAAATCTCAGGTATTAGACTTAAGTTGTTAACACATTGTGATCTGATTTTTGCATATGGTGAAAAATAGGAGTCTAGTTTCATTCTTCTGCATATGGTTATATAGTTTCCTCAGTACCATTTGTTGAAGACACTGTCCTTTCCCACTGTATGTTCTTGGAAACTTTGTCAAAAATGAATTGGCTCTAAATACATAGATTTCTATCTGGGTTCCCTACGTGTCTGTTTTTATGCCAGTATTATACTGATTTAAGTTTCTACAGCTTTACAGTATGCTTTGAAGTCAGATAGTGTGATGCCTTCTGCTTTGTTCTTTTTACTCTAGATTACTTTGGCTATTTGAGGTCTTTTGTGGTTCCATATAAATTTTAGAATTTTTCTTTATTTCTATGAAGAACATTATTGATATTTTGATAAGTATTACATTGACTCTGCAAATTGCTTTAGGTAGAATTGTCATTTTAACAATATTGATTCTTCCAATTCATGAACATGAAATATCTTTCTA
Organism: Papio anubis; assembly: GCF_008728515.1. Classification (NCBI taxonomy): domain Eukaryota; kingdom Metazoa; phylum Chordata; class Mammalia; order Primates; family Cercopithecidae; genus Papio; species Papio anubis. Next base: position 42,614,473 of record NC_044987.1, on the reverse strand, counting down.
GCTTTTAGTATCCTCTTCAATTTCTTTCATCAGTATCTTATAGTTTTCCTTGCATAAATCTTTAATTTCTTGGGTCAAATTGATTGCTAAGTATTGTATGTTCTTTGCAGATATTGTAACTGGGATTGTTTTCTTGATTTCATTTTCAGATTATTTGTCGTGTATATATATAAATGCTACTAATCTTTGTATGTTGATTTTTAACCCTGGACACTTACTGAATTTGTTTGTTGGTTCTATTTGATGGAATCTTTAGGTTTTTAAAGTAGAAGATCATGTTGTCTGTCAACAAGCTTAATTTGACTTCTTTCTTTACAATTTGCATTTTTTTCTTTCCTCTTTTTTTTTTTGAGACGGAGTTTTGCTCTTGTTGCCCAGGCTGGAGTGCAATAAGGCAATCTCAGCTCACTGAAACCTCCACCTCACCTCAAGTGATTCTCCTGCCTCAGCCTCCCATGTAGCTGGGATTATAGGCGTACACCACCACACCCAGCTAATTTTGTATTTTTAGTAGAGACAGGGTTTCACCATGTTGGTCAGGCTGGTCTCAAACTTCTGACTTCAAGTGATCCACCCACGTCGGCCTCCCAAAGTGCTGGGATTACAGGCATGAGCCACAGTGCCCAGTCACATTTTCTTTGTTTCTTTCTCTTTACTTAGGCCAGGACTTCCAGTATCATGTGGAACAGAAGTAGCGAAAGTGGCTTTCCTTGTTTTGTTCCAGATCTTAGAAGAAAGGTATTAAATTTTTCCCCAGTTAGTATGTGGGGAAAAGAAAGAGAGATCAGACTGTTACTGTGTCTATGTAGAGAGAAGTAGACATAAGAGACTCCGTTTTGTTCTGCCTTGAGATGCTGTTAATCTGTAACCCTATCCTTAGCCCTGTGCTTGCAGAGACATGTGCTGTGTTGACTCAAGGTTTAATAGATTTAGGAGCTGTGCAGGATGTGCTTTATTAAATAAGTGCTTGAAGACAGTATGCTTGGTAAAAGTCATCACCATTCTCTAATCTCGAGTACCCAGGGACATAATACACTGTGGAAGGCCGCAGGGACCTCTGCCTAGGAAAGCCAGGTATTGTCCAAGGTTTCTCCCCATGTGATAGCCTGAGATATGGCCTCGTGGGAAGGGAAAGACCTGACCGCCCCCAGCCCGATACCCTAAAGGGTCCGTGCTGAGGAGGATTAGTAAAAGAGGAAGGCCTCTTTGCCGTTGAGATAAGAGGAAGGCATCTGTCTCCTGCTCGTCCCTGGGAATGGAATGTCTCGGTGTAAAACCCGGTCGTAAGTTCTATTTACTGAGATAGGAGAAAACCGCCTTGTGGCTGGAGGTGAGACATGCTGGTGACAATACTGCCCTTTCATGCACCAAGATGTTTGTGTAAAGTCAAACATAAATCTGGCCTATGTGCACATCAAGGCATACCACCTTTCCTTAAACTTATTTATGACAGAGATCTTTGCTCACATGTTTTCCTGCTGACCCGCTCCCCACCATTACGCTATAGTCCTGCCACATCCCCCTCTCCGAGATCGTAGAGATAGTGATCAATAAATACTGAGGGAACTCAGAGACCAGTGCCAGCGTGGGTCCTCTGTATGCTGAACGCCGGTCCCCTGGGCCCACTTTTCTTTCTCTATACTTTGTCTCTGTGTCTTATTTCTTTTCTCAGTCTCTCATCCCACTCCACGAGAAATGCCCACAGGAGTGGAGGGGCAGGCCACCCCATCATTAGTACAATGTTAGCTGTGAGTTTGTCATATATGGTCTTTATTATGTTGAGGTCAGTTATTTTTATACCCAGTTTGATAAGAGAATGTTACCATGAAAGGCTATTGAATTTTATCATCAAATGTTCTTTTAGCACCTATTGAAATTATGTCTTTTGTTCTTGGTTCTGTTAATGTATCACGTTTATTGATGTACATATGTTGAATTATTTTTGCATCCAGGGATGAATCTCAATCAATCATGGTGAATAAGTTCTTTAATGTGTTGTTTAATTCAGTTTGCTAGTATTTTATTGGGGATTTTTCCATCTGTGTTCATCAGTGATATTAACCTGTAGTTTGTTACTGTTGCTGTTCTGCTCTTGTCTGGTTTTGAAACTATGGTAATGCCTGACTTGTAGAACGAGTTTGGAAGTATTACTTCAATTTTTTTGAAGAGTTTAATTAGGACTAATACTAGCTTTTCTTTAAATGTTTGGTAGAATTCAGTAGTGAAACCATCAGGTCCTACACTCTTCTTTGGTGAGAGACATTTTATTACGACTTCAATTTTATTACTTATTATTGGTTTGCTAAGGTTTTCTATTTCTCAAGTTTCCACCTTAGTAGGGTGTCCAGGAATTTATCCATTTATTTTAGGTTTTCAAATTTGTTGGGCTTTTTTATGTAAATAATGATCTCTAATGATTATTTGTCTTTCTGTGGTCTCAGTTGTTTCATTTTATTTTCATTTCTAATTTTACTTATTTGGTTTTTTTTTGTTTGTTTTTGTTAGTCTAGCTAAAGGTTTGTTGATTTTGTTTCTTTTTCCAAAAAGCCAACTTTTCATTTTGTTCATCTTCCATATTGTTTTTCTAGTCTCAATTTCATTTGTTTCCGCTTTGTTCTTCATTATTTCCTTCCTTCTACTAATTTTTTTTTTAACTCCCTGAGATACACCCTTAAGTTGTTTACTTGAAGACTTCCTACTTTTTTGATAGAGCTGTTTATTTCTATAAACTTCCCTCTTAGTAATGCTTTTCCTGGGCCCCTAGATTTGATAAGTTGTATTGCCATTTTCATTTGTTTCAATAAATTGATTGATTTCCTTTATAATGTCTTCATTGACCACTTGGTCATTTGGGAGCATATTGTTTAAGTTTTCTGTGTTGGTGTATTTTTTGAGGTTCCTCTTGTTATTGATTTCTAATTTTATTCCATTGGAGTCAGAAAAGATACTTTATATGATTTCTACTCTTTCAAATTTCTTGAGACTTGTTCTGTGGCCCAAGATGTGGTCTGTTCTGGAGAATGTTCCATTTGCTGATGAAAAGAGTGTGTATTCTGCAGCAGTTGGAGGCAACATGCTATAAATGTCAGTTAGGACTATTTGGTCTACTAATTAACAACAATGTTTCTTTGTTGGTTTTCTATCTGGATGATCTGTCTATTATTGCACATGAGGAGTTAAAGTCCCCTACCATTATTGAATTTCAGTCTCTCTCTCTCTCTTTAGATCTATTAAAGTTTGCTTTATATACTTGAGAACACTGATGTTGGGTGCATAGATATTTATAATTGTTATATCCTTTTGCTGAATTGACCTCTTTTTCATTATATAGTAACCTTGTCTCTTCTTACAGTGTTTGATTTGCAGTCTATTTTATCTGATATAAGTGTAGCTACTCCTGCTCTTTTTTGGTTTCCAGTTGCATGGAATATCTTTTTCAACTCTTTCACTTTCAGTCTCTATGTGTCTTTATAGGTTAAGTGGGTTTCCTATAGACTTTTTAATTGGAGAATTCAGTCTATTTACATTCAGTGTTACTGATGAGTAGAGATTTACTACTGCCAATTTGTTGTTTGTTTTCTGGTTTTTTGTAATCTTTTCTTTCTTCTTTCCTTTGACACTGCCTTCCTTTGTGGTAACGCAATTTTCTCTGGTAGCATACTGGAATTCTGCACTATTTATTTTTAATGAATCTATTTTTAGTTTTTTTTCATTGTAGTTACCATGAGTTTTACAAAACACATTTTATGGATATAGCAAGTTATTTTTAAAAGATGACAACTTAGATCACAAAGAATAGACACAAAGTAAACATTTTAAAAAAAAACTTCTATAGTTTAACTCCATCACCCCCAAGCAAACAAACATTTTGACTTTATTTTGTCTTAATGTACATATTTCTATATTACCTATTTCTTAACAGGTTGCTGTAAGTTTTATTATTTTGATACATTTGTCTTTTGGGCTTCATACTAGAATTATGAGTGGATTGTACATCACAATTATGGTATTACATCATTTTGTATCTGCTCATGTACTTTATTTTACTAGTGTAGGTTTTGTACCTTCAAATGTTTTCTTGTGGCACTTTAGTAATTTTTCTTTCAGATTTAAGAACTCCCTTTGGCGTTTCTTAGAAGGCAAGTCTGGTGGTAGTGAATTCTCTCAGGTTTTGTCTGGAAAAATCTTTCTCTCACCTTTATATTTGGATACCTTTGTTGGATACACTATTCTTAGATGCCAAGTTTTTTCTCTGAGCACTTTGAAATGTTGTTTCACTCCCTCCTATATGCTGTATTTTCTGCTGAGAAGGCTGTTGCCTGATCTTTGGAACTCCTTTATTTATTATTTTCTTCTTTTGTTTCAGTGCTGCTGCTTTTAGAATCCTTTCTTTGTCCTTGTCCTTTGAGAGTTTGCCTGTTATATGTCATGGGGTTGTCCTATTTGTTTTGAATCTATTTGGTGTTCTCTGATATTCCTGTACCTAGATATTTGTCTTTTTTTCAAATTTTAGAAAGTTTTATGTTATTATTTCTCTGAATAAGCTTTCTACCCCTTGCTCCTGCTTAACTCCCTCTTGAACACCAAGATTCTTAGATTTGGCTTTGAAGTAATCCTCTATCTTGCATGCGAGCTTCCTTACTTTTTATTCTTTTTTCTATTCAAGTAGCCCATCTTCATCTCACAGACTATTTCCTCTGCTTGATTCATCCTGCTGTTGATGTCCTTTAACACATTTTTCAGTTCAGCAAATGCATTTCTCAGTTTCAAGATTTCTGTTTGATTTTTAAAATTATTTTAATATCTTTGTTAAATTTCTCCGATAAATTTCTGAATTGTTTTCTGTGTAATTTTGAAGATCACTGAATTTTCTTAAAACTGCTATTTTGAACTCTTGGTCAGAGAGTCCACATATTGCTATCTCATTAGAGCTAGTTACTGGTTCCCTGCTTTGTTCATTTGAGAAGGTCATGGTTCCCTGTTTGCTGTTGATTTTTGGGAATGCATATCTGTTTTTTGTATTCAAGGATTAGTTATTTGTTCCAGTTTTCTCTGTCTGGCTTGTTTTACTTTTTATTGAATATCTTTGCCTAGAGATTCTTTGTAATTTACCTATTCTTTTCCTTTTCTTTTTTTTTTTTTCTAGGTTGTTACCTCCTTTTGAGCACTAGATGGCAATGGCACCTTAAACCCACATTAGCCTCAGTTTTAGTAAACAGAGTGCTACCCATCCTAAATGGGAGAGGTCCCAAACGGAATATCTTGATAGTGTGGGAAGGCTGGCTAGAGGTTTCTGTCCATGGGAATTGCGGATAAAGCCTCTTATAGTATGGTGCTGCCGAAAAGCCACTCTGATTTGGCTATGGCCTAGTTACAGGGAAGAATTTCCAGGGCTCTGGGTGATACATCCACCTCCCGCTTTGTCTCTGGCTATGCTCAGGGATATTTCTCCCTTTAGTCACTCCCAATGCTTCCTTTGGGTTGAAGCAGGGACTGGTCCCCTGACACGGAATTCTAGATAGTAGGAAGCTGCTTGTCCACCTCAATCTCATTTTTTCCGGTGTAGAAAACATGAGTCAGGGGGAAGAGTCCTGTGCATTTTGTGCCAGACATACTGGAAGAACGGCCACCACAAATAAGAAATTCCAGTTCTCTTACCATCTGCTCAGAGTTGCTTCACTTCTCTGTGGCCCTAGAAGCGATCGTATTCTCATATTTGACTTCTGGGATACTGCTGGTGATAATCTCAGCACTGTATATTTGTTTTTCATTTTCTTTGGGGTAGGGATGAAGCCAACTTGCTTCTACACTGCCATTTTAGAACCAGAAGTCTGAAGGGTAAGGTCTTTAGCTCTGGCAAATTGTCATATTGAGCAAAATTTTTCCATTGCATGAGATACTATAAGTTAGGCATGTGGAAAGGGCTCATTATTTTATCAAGAGTCTTTTTTTACATTAATTAAAACCAACTTGATTTAGGTTCAGCAAAAGAAAAATAAGGTAGAGTAGAGGAGTACAATATATATGTCAGTATTTCTTAGAATCAAGGTAGCTGAATCTCTAGAGTATCACTGTCTACTAGAAGCATAATGGGAAACATATTAATAAGGTTAGATTTCCTAGTAGCCACTTTAAAAAACCTAAAAGGGAATAAAGTTAAATTGATTTTAACCCAATATATCCAAAATATTGTCATTTCAACATGGAATAATAAAATTAATGAAATTTTAAAACTATTTTTTTTGCACGAAGTTTCTGAAATCTAATGTATATTTTACATGTACAGACAACTTAATTTGGACTGGCCACATTGCAAGGACTTAGTAGCCACAGGTGACTACCATGTTGGAAAACAGCTCTGGAGATTCCTGAAACCAAAATCTAGATAGCTGTCTGTAATCAGGTAGTAGTTTCTCTGCTTGATTCTCTTCTGTTCTCTATTCATATTCTTATTCCTTTGCAGACCAACTTTCTCTGATCTCCGTGGACATGGTTAAAATGGCTGACTCACACAGCAAGAGTATCTAACTGTGCCTAAAATCAACCCACATTCAGATGCTAAATGTAATCCTATTCCCTGTTCCATCAGGACAAAGATCTGATTGACATAACTTGTCAAGTGTTCACCCTAGCTTCTATCAACTATGGGGAAGGAAGGGCGAGAAGAGGTGTAACCATCATGGCTACCAGGTTTTTTAAATATTTATATTACATACTGCATTTATTAAAATATAAATTAAATCTGCAATAAAACACTAATTGACCATTCTCTGGGATTCCTTCTCTGGGTAATATTTTCTGCAGAAAATGTTAACCTCTCCCTTAACAGTAATGGTTAAGCCGAGTTGGTGCTTGATCTTTATTTTGATTTTTTTTTTTTGTTTTAGCTGTGAACATTGGACAGTCTATGAAATTAATATACTGCATCAGGGATCAGCAAATTTTTTTAAAAGGCCAGGTAGTAAATATTTTCAGCTGTATGAACCAAGAAACACAATTGAGGATATTGCATAGATATTGTGTAACCATTTTAAAATCTTAAAACAATTCCTAGCTTACAAGCATGCAAAAATAGGGGACAAGCCAGATATGCTGTACAGGCGTAGTTTGTAGTTTGCAAAGCTGTGTCCCACATATTTCTGTTCCTGTCATCTACAGGTACAGCCTAGCTCTTTCACTGCACAATGAAAACCTATAACAGACCGTAATGTGAGCAGCATGATGAAGTTCAGCTTCACTATTACAAAGTAAAAAAGAAAGAGACTGTTCTGTGATGAAGCAAACTCATTCCCAACAATAAATGGGCCACATTCCCTCCTGCTGCTTTGCTACTTTTAGGTTTCCTCTAGTCTGGGCCTTTGAGGGGGCATTTGTCTGACACACACAGAGATGGCAGAGCTTTTGAGGAAACTCGCCTCCTAAGAGGGCATGCTTCTGAAATGCCCAGTCACAGATCCTAGCACACCCCCAGGTGAGCTACTGTTACAATTTTTTCACTAGCAATTATTCTCACCAGTAATATGTCAAGCCTCTTTTCAGGACAGCTAGATACACAAGAGAGTATTCTATATTTAATCCTATTATCTTGGGCACATAACCTCTTTAAGCCCATGTCCCACTATATAAAAATGAGAGTCAAATGTCTACTACACAGGGCAGCCATTAGGAGTAATGCAAATAAAACACTTAGCACTGTGCTTGGCATATATTCAACCACTAACTATATGCAGGCCATGATGATGATGATGATATGATGATGGTGATGATGGCAGTAATGATTAAGATTCAAAAGGCCAAACCAAGAGTTTCTCCTAGAAACACATGAAGTTACCTTCAGGAAATCTAGGTTGCAAGTGCCTTAGTCCCATTAACAGACATGCTAATATTTGAAGCTTACCGATATGATCCAGATTTGAAATGATCACATTAGTCACCACTCTGCAATTTCTCATCAGTCCAATTTCAGATATTTTAGTGAGGGACACAATTTCCCAGCAATGTGTTCTGTGAAAAACTAGTTTTATGGACTGAATGGCTTACATACACATTTGCAGAAACACTATACATACATAGGTTCTGTGGACAAACAAATTTGAGAGATACTGAGCTAAATAAAGTTAAACACTTTTCCTATCACTCATTTTTAAAGCACATTTGCTACAACAATTTACATTGTGACTCTCTATGAAGAAACTAATGAAAAAGTGACACTTCCCAAATTCAATAGAGGCAGTCTTTTTTCAGTGAGCTGCTAGTTGTATCAGCTTTCCATGGAACACATTTTCAAAATGATGACATTAAAAACGAGCATTTATTAATCAATTAATATATGCTATGCTCTCTGCTAAGAACTTTTATTTAATTTTCAAAATAACCGTATGAGATAGGTACTATTCTAGCACCAATTCACAAATGAGGAAACTTCTTAGGAAAACTTAAATTTCCCACATTCAGACAGCAGAATCTGTATTTGAACCAACTAACCTGAATTCAGAGCCTGTGCTCTTGATCCATGTAAGTAATGAAATGTGGAGAAAACGGATAAATCATGTCCTATTGTCTTGATTAGGAATTGGATGGAGATAAATCAGAGGGGGAAAGTGGATATTTTACATTCCTAACAATAACCCCCAAACCTGCTTCTCCTTTATTTTAAATGGAAGGTTCCTCTCCATCCATTTTTTGCCAATTTGAAAATTATCTCACCTTTTTCCTGAACCATTAGATTTAATAATACTGGATTCAGATTCTCAGAGTGAATGTTTCTATTTTCAGGGTTAACTGTCTGTTGTAGTGTTTATGGTATAATATCATATTCTTAGAAACATAGGATCCTGTCTTTGGTACGGGGTGTTCCATTCAATAGCTCTGAGACCTTGAGCACATTATAGGACTTCTCAGAGGCTCAGTTTCCCCACCTGTAAATCAAAAATAATGAGACTTTTAAGAAGTGATTACTTACATGTAAAAATTTATGTCATTTAATAAGTTAGTGGAGTATCTGGTATGTAAATAGGTACTATATCAGCATTCGTTAAATAAAATAAATAAACTATGTAAAGTTTCAAAATGATATACATCAACCATTCAACAATGTTAGTTATTATTGTATTAGAAAATTTGGAAAATATTATCAACTATAGGTCATCAGGAAATTTACAATTGTCTTCCATGATGGTTAATATTAAATGTCAACTTGACTGGACTAAAGGATGGAAAGTATTGTTTCTGGGTGTGCCTGTGAGGGCATTGCCAGAGGAAGTAAACACTTGTGTCAGTGAACTGGGAGAGGAAGACCCATCCTCAATGTGGTTGGACACCATCCAACCTGCTGTAAGTGTGGCTAGAAAAAGCAGGAGGATGAAGGTGGGATAAGCCGGCTTGCTAAGTCTTCCAGTTTTCATCTTTCTCCCATGCTAGTTGCTTCCTGCCTTTGAACATCAAGCTCCAGGTTCTTCAGCTTTTGGACTTTTGGACATACGTGGTTTGCCAGGGGCTCTCAGGCCCGTGAAGGCTGCACTGTCGGCTTCCCTACTTTTTTTTCTTTTATTTTTTGAGACAGAGTTTCACTCTTGTTGTCCAGGCTAGATCTCGGCTCACCGCAACCTCTGCCTCCCAGGTTCAAGTGATTCTCGTGCCTCAGCCTCCCTAGTAGCTGGGATTACAGGCATGCACCACCACACCTGGCTAATTTTGTATTTTTTAGTAGATATGGGGTTTTTCCATATTGATCAGACTGGTCTTGAACTCCTGACCTCAGGTGATCTGCCCATGTCGGCCTCCCAAAGTGCTGGGATTACAGGTGTGATCCACCACACATAGACCAGCTTCCCTATTTTTGAGGCTTTGAGACTCGAGTTGTGGCACTAAAGGCTTCCTTGCTCCTCAGCTTGAAGAGGGTCTATCATGGGATTTCACCTTGTGATCATGTGAGGCAATTCTCCCTAATAAACTCCCTCACTATCATGAGAACAGCATGGGGAAAACCGCCCCCAACCTGGTGGGATTACAGTTTGAGATGAGATTTGTGTGGGGACATAGCCAAACCATATTAACCATATTAACCATATTTACAAAGTATGCCTGTACCCCCAAATCCTTTGTATTTTGGTTCTCTATGTTCCCAGAAATATTTTTTTCTGGAAATTTTAATTATCACCAGAGCGGTTGAGAACTCAGAAATAATGGGGGTGGGGGGGAAGCCCCTAACTCCTAAAATAACTGCTCAATTTCCTTGTACTAAAAGTTTAGTATTTTGCGGAACAAGAAAATAGTCTCTTAATTTACACACAAGAATAAATCTCTGAGTCACCTGAATTCTCACAGCTCAGCAGATTAGAAACAGTAAATTCGGAGACAGATGGCCACATGAACCCTGGGAGGGGTAGCTGATGGCTGGACAATGAAAAAGAGAAAAACAAAACCTACCAGAATAGAACTTAATGCAATTGCCAGTAGCCATCATGCTTTTTGGAATCATTGAGAAAGTGTCAGATTATCATCCATATTTTTAAGAAAGCAAGAAATTATAAAGTGTAGAAAGTTATTTCGAAAACAACGGAAAATGATGGTTAAAATAGTAAAACTTCAGTTATATAGAAGTTTCACTTCTATGATCCAAAATTTCTGCATAATAAAGTGTCCCAGTATTTGATTTGGATGACTAAATTTATGAATGGTAACTTTTGTTTTTGTTTTTGTTTTTGTTTTTGTTTTTGTTTGAGACGGAGTCTCGCTCTGTCACCCAGGCTGGAGCACAATGGCCCAGTCTCGGCTCACTGCAGCCTCCACTGCCCGGGTTGAAGCAATTCTCCACCTCAGACTCCCGAGTAGCTGGGACTACAGTCATGTACCACCACGCCCAGCGAATTTTTGTATTTTTAGTAGAGACAGGGTTTCACCAGGTTGGCAAGACCGCTCTTGAACTCCTAGCCTCAAGTGATCCACCCGTCTCGGCCTCCCAAAGTGCTGGGATTACAGGCGTGAGCCACCGTGCCTAGCTGGTAACTTATTTTTTTATTAAACAAAATAATGATTGAGTGCCTACACCTTGGTAAAATTCTGTTTGGATATTATTTTGAAAATAATAACATTTCCCTAGGCACAAACCAAACATTTATAAAAGGTGATCTTACCAGTAATAAGCTCCACAGAGATGGTAAGTAAAACATACCAAGCAATGCATGTGGAAGCCCATGCATTAGAAATTAAAATTTTACAGTTCTAGTGAGGCTGAAATGACAATGGATTAAATTGCTTTATTATTATTAAATTGTTATGCAATAATTATAGTGCAGATAGAAATTTACTCTTTACAGGACATTTTTCATCCAGTATTTCATTTCATTTTCACATAATTAAAATGAAAATAGCAACAACAATGGCAACGTGTAGAACATTATCTTAACATTTTATTTGGATTATCTCACTTACTAATTCAAAAACTCCTAATGGTAAGTATCATTTTATCTCAGAAGAAAATGAAGTTTAAAGAGGTTAGTGCCAGACAAAGTGTTCTCTTGAGAGTGTAGGTGAAAACCTTCCATAGAAATCACAGTGAAGAAGTGACTTGGTCCATGGCAGCTGGTGAGTCAGGGTTCCTCTAGCTAAAAATCCTGACTCACGCCCTTTGAGACTTTTGTGACCTTATCTCAAATCATCTTTCATGAGTAAAACGGTCAAAGTATTACTTAGACAAGAGTGGGAGGGAATTGTGCTTGTTATTTGGGGGTCTATTCCTCCTGCAGCAAACATGAAGGAAGAAATGCCACTCTCTGAGGGGAAATTTACAGTCTAAGGACATGGTTTGGAAGCAGTAGAAAAATTACAACAAATAAAATACACTCCTCTTTTTCTGTGCAGACACAAATGTCCGTCCTGAATTCATGGGTTGACTTCCATGGTGCATGAGATGGATGGAGTCACTGGTGGTCCTTAGGGTTGTATAGGCTTTCCAGTAATTCAGTCTGTATTCCACTTGCCCAACGTTTCTTATTAGGCAGCAAAGATAATGTACTCACAAAAATCAAGGTGGCTAGCAAGTATGTTTCTACTTCTAAAGAGATATTTCCTTATCATTCTATGTAATTAAGACAAAAAAAACTGGGTTGTTTATTGAAAAGTCCACTGTGATATGCTTCAATTTTTAATTGTAACATTCATCATTATTTGCCTTTGACTAAGAAAAAGCTTCAGTTGAAGGCAACGCAATCCCAAGGTTATATTAAACAATGCCCTTTGGACTAGCTAAAAACAGCATGGACTCTGGCTTTCTTGGGTTTGTTAAAGAGCTCTTCTGGCAGCTAAACAGCAGGAGTGGGCGCTGTGGCATTAACAGTAACAGTGGTGTGCCGCCATTGCCTGTGCACAGCCGTGTGTGATGCGTAATGAAGAAATAGAGAATCCTTTAAAAAAAAAAAAGCCAGAGAGCAAAGAAAGGAAAGAGAAGAGGCTTCCAAATGTAGGACACTGTCTTATTGTCCTATATTCAGCTCTTCACAGGAGCAAGTAGGGGAGAGGAAGACACAAAATTAACTTTTCAAAATATAATTGTCCTGTAAATTAATGACTTCGATGATTCACTGGAAGAAAGAGTATTATTTTATTGAAATTAAATCCAATATTTGTAATACCATTTTTGTTATACTGGAACTACTTACTGTGAATTCACAAGCTGCCTTATGCTTGTGTTAACTTATGTTATCTTGATATATCCCTTGTTTTGATTTTAATGAAGATGAGTTTCTACATGAAAGTTATCCTCTAAATTGCAATTATCCCTCTTAAGATTACTTTTGAAGTTGAAGTTAATCATACTTTTTTCTTTTTTTTTTTTTTTTTAGTTTCCTGAAGTACTTATACAAGATCCTGTGTCCAGGTTATTGGGATTTTTGGACATTGAAGCATACTCTGGCTATTCTTACTCTAAGTGTTTACTCTGAGGAGTTCCTTTGGTTGTTTAACAATGTTTTTGAAAGTGTTAAGTCCAGTATAGAGAGCAGTTTTAAGTACACTGAATTCATTATGCAACATCTCAACCTTAAATTATAAATATGGTTTTGGGAAAGAACACAGTTTATTGAGTTATTTTATATAACATCCAGCCAAATATAAATACAGTTAGATGTTTATTGTATATTTTTCAATAATTAGGACACTTTAGTAGCCTGTCTCACATTCTAAAAATGAAAAACAATACATACCTCTGTATCAAATATTTGTAGATAATCCTAAATTTTAAGTAAGTTTATCAAAAAAATGTTATTGAAAAGAGTTTTCCACCTTGATTGACTTTGCTTAGGACTACACTTTAGGATGCATTATAAAATCACTGAATGTAAGCCCATAAGGGCAGAGAACTTTGTTCATGTTTTTCACTGATGAATCTCAAATCCCTAGAACACTTCCTGGCAAAAGAAATCGTCACTCATTAAACATAAGTTTAATTGAATTAGTATTTTTACCATTGTCATTCAATCCAGATACAAATACATAATTTTAACAAAATACACACACAAAAAAGAATTGGAGTTTTTCATCCTGAGGGATCCCTCAGAGCTACTCGGGAAACTGCTCTGACAACTGTTATTTTAAGCCTTTTCTTTAGTCATCAACTACCTTCATAGCCCTGTAATGACCCTTTTGTTGCTCAAATTAGCCAGAATAAGCACATGTGGCTTGTATCAAGGAATCTTAATGGAAATAATAGTTGTATCTTGAATTATCATTCTCATAACTCTAGATAATAAGTGAAATAACCCATGTCATTGTTGAGGAAGGTTATGTGTGTGTGTGTATGTGTGTGTGTGTGTGTCTGTGTTTGTGTGTTGTGGGGAAAGTGGTTGCTTTGTGTTTTGTTGTTTCACTTTCTAATGCCATCCAAATCGGATTGTATTGCTTACTACCACCTGGATGTGAAGAGAGCAGCCTTGCTGAATAATATCTAGTTGTTGCTTAGACTTTTAGAAATGTACCATATGGCTGCTCATTAATTGCTCATAACGATGTTTTAACTACAAATAATTGGAGTAACTGGGCCTTGGAGCTCTCTTAATTTACCTTTCAATGGCTCCAGACATTCTCCCTGATTTCTCTCCACCCACCCTCCAATCCCCACTCCCTCATCCAGGACAGAATTCCAGTGAAAGGAGAAAGAAAGCAGGGCCCAAACCACTTCCATTTTCCTACTTATGCTTTGTAAAGTAGCTAGCCATTCCCCTTCCTGAAAGGTCCGTCCCACAGGAGGTCAGTAAAGCCAGCACACTTGAAAGGCCAATGTCCTTTTATGAGCAGAAAGCACACGCAGAATAGCCACATGAACTAAATCCTCTACTTGGATCACCGTGCTCTGTCCAGAATTATCAAAGGCTTTTTATACCAGGAAAGCAACTACAGACACTGCTGTGTGCACAGAGGCTGGGTTTTCCTTGAGTAATTGGATATTATTACCAGTATCAGGGCTTTTGAACAGTGGTCATGAACCATTAGTGAAGTTTAAAATCGATTTCATGGATTGAAGCCAGCATTTTTTTAAATGTAACTAAAATTTTTGAAATTATATTCTATTGCTCTGAAAAAGGAATTCTCATTTCATTTAAACATCACAAAGTAGGCAAAACTGAAACTAGCTATATAGGTGTTCTAAGCAAACAACACACGTGAAATATGCCATGAAGTCAGTTTTATAACAGATGATATGATTCACGTATATGTATTAATAATACTCTGTGCCCTCCAGTGGCACCTTATTCTTAGAAATTATTCTTGCCGACTAGGTGGTAGACTCAATTGTCCTGTGAATTGGTAAATGTGCTATGAGCATGTAAATCTAATTTTAAAGTGATAATCTTTTGTATATCGTCATTTATGTTTTTGTACGCTAGGGTAAGTATTGGATTGGCGCTCTCTCTATGTATGGATCTGGAGAAGAGTGTTAGTATTACCCTTATTTTTATGAATGAAGACATTGAGCTTCAAGGATTTGGATAACTTGGCCAAAGTCACACAACTAGTTAGTGGGAGAGCTAAAGTTCTTATCACTACAATAATGCACTGCTGCTGCTTGAAGCCTGGGAAGTAGGGCACCCTGCTCCACCCAATTGTACAAAACTGCTACAGCAGTGCCTCCTAAGAAAATGGTCTCCACCCAAGAGCAAAGTGGGAGAAGGAATGTGGGTGAAGCCATTTCGTTTCTCATTTGTTCTTCCTGAGCTGCCTTTTTGTCAACTTCTCCAGAAAGAACTGCCTTGCGCTGAATAACCACAATTTTATCTAGAAAGTTTTGCTGAAATGCTATCACTTTTCTTTATTTCTCTGTGTAACTTTCACGAGGTCTGCTCTATTGAATTTTCTGGTATCTTTTGTATGGTAACTCCTTCACTCTAATATCATACTATTCCTTCTCTACTTTTAGTGATACTGTTTCAGTTATCATTCTATTTTAATTTACCTACTGAAAGCATTTGTTTATTATGTCTTAAAATATCATGACTTAATGCACCTAATAGACTGAGAAAAAAATTAAATATAAACTATTGAAAACAGTCAGCTTTTCAAAATATATATATATCATAAAATCACTCTCTGAGAATGCCCTGGAGAGCAAATTATAGATGGCTGGAGTTCAATAAAAACAACTTTGAATGTATTGGGACTGGGTTATTACATGCTTCTGCTGCTTATAGCCAGCATATTTCCTCTTTATTGTAAATCGTGAGTTCAAACTACAAATACTTCCTATTGACCTGAACTTAGTTGCACTTCAGGGTCTTTCTGTCTTGCCTGCCAGCCGCCTGCAATATCTGTTACGGGGATTTGGTGAGGTTTTATGATGACCTAGAATTTGTTTCCCCCAACATAAGCTGTATTTTATGTTGGACAAGTGGATTTTATTTTATTATATTATCAAGATCTTGGAGTTGTAAGAAAACAGAAAACACAAGGAAAAGGGTGATGTGGCACAAAGAGAATCATTTGGGTCAGAAATGCTAGGAAAGTCAGGTTCAAGTTTTTGTTTTCTTCGTATAATCATTCTACTTCTCACCTGCACTCTGGCTTCCCCCACCCCAAATGATCCTTGTTCTTTTTTCCTCTATTTTTTTTTTTCACCACAGTCCTCCATATGATTCCTTTCTTTTCTTGCCCAATTTCAGTGCTGAGGTTGAAATTAACATTCCAAGCTGAGTACTCCAATTAAGACTAGAATTGCAAAAATGAGATGAAAGCAGAGAATAGCTGATTTGAGTCCTCGTGTCAAGGCGAACATTCATTTGCCATTTAGACTTTCTTAACCATCAGACTGGACAAATTGTCAGCCACATGATGCTATGGTTCAGGATGTGGAAACATCAGTATTGGTAGGCAATTGCAGATAAAAATTCTAACTTTGGAATCAGATGGACTGCGTTCAATCATATTTCCATTAATTACTAACAATATGATTTTAGACAGATTACTTAACTTTTCTAAACTTCATTTATAAAATAAGGAAAATAATAATATCTACTTCATAGAGCTATGTGAAAATTAAAGGAGGTTATGGATATAAAATGCCTAATGGAGGACAACTCCTAATGGAGTGATCACCCAGTATATAGTATTTTATTATTGTTACACTACACTGCTTTTACACCAAGCCCAAGCTGAGAGGTAAGAAGAGAGTAAAGTCAGGTAGAATTGCCCACATTGGGAAAACCACTGCTAGGAGGCAAGATAGAGATAATTATGGAAGAAGCAAAGAAAGTTTGAGCTCAGAGAGTATACATGTTTGTGAATTGCAGGGCAGGTAATAGGGGTGGAATGAGAGAACACTTGTATGAGAGGGGCTTAGAGGAAAAAAAGCCTGGACTCTTGTTCTGGGTCACACACTAAATGGTTATATGGCCTTTGGCAGGTCACACACTCTCTGCCTGTCACAAAACTCATCAGATGTAAAACGAAGAAACGGGTTTAATGCAGCTCTAATGCTCCTTCAAGCTATCAATGTATTGTGGCACACAGTCAAGAGTTAGTTAGCAAAGAAATAGAGAATCCAGGGGCAGAGGAAAGAGGCTTACTGCCAGTGGGGAGATAAGGGAGATGAGGCAAATTACTGTAACTGCCTGACAGGTTCTTCCTGCAAGCTGCACAAACCAAGACGACAGCAAAGAAAGAGTTTAACTGGTGCAAGGCTGGCCACACCACGTTGGAGACAGAGTTATTACTTAGGTCGGTCTCCCTGAAAATTCGGAGCCTGGGTTTTTTTAAAGGATGATTTGGCTGGTAGGGCCCAGGGAGTGGGGAGTGTTGATTGGTCGGGTAAGAGATGAAATCGTAGGGAGTAGAAGCTGTCCTCTTGCACTGAGTCATTTACTGAGTGGGTGTCACAAGATCAGATGAGCCACTTTATCCACCTGGATGATACCAAATAATCCACCAAATGCAGGGTCTGAAAAAATATCTCAAGCAGCAATCTTAGATTTTATAGTAGTGATGATATCTCTATGAGCAATTGAAGAGGTTTTGAATTTTGTGGCCTGTAGCTGCATGACACCTAAACCATAATTTCTAATACTATGGCTAATGTATTAGTCCTACAAAAGCAATCTGGTCTCCCAGGCCAAAAGGGGGTTTGTTTGGGGAAAGAGGTGTTATCTCTGTTTCAAAGTTAAACTATCAACTAGTGTCCTTCCAAAGTTAGTTCGGCCTACACCCAGGAAGAAATAAGGACAGCTTGGAGGGAGGTTTAGAAGCAAGATGAAGTCACTGAGGTCAGATCTCTTTCACTATCATACTTTTCTCAGTTATGATTTTTGCAAAGGCAGTTTCAGCACAATAAAGGATGGGAAAACATAGGAAGGAGAGAGAAAGATCTAGGAGAAAATAAAAATTGAGTGCAATTTTTCTACTACGCCAGAACATTTGTAGTAGGAGTTGTTCCACATGGAACATTGCAGGTATTTCCTCAATATCCTGATAATACATAAAAAGCTTACATCATACTACCCATTACCCTCATAAAGCAGTTCTGTGGGTGTTAAATATGGTATCACCCAGTAGCCTCAGGTTAAGCCACAGCAAACAGACAGACACACACACAAACACACACACTTCTGAAAAATATGCTATCCCTGTTCCCAATCCCTGTCTCCATTAAAACTTCTGATTACTTAAATTTTCTGTAGAAATACAAATAAGATGCAATACTAATTAGCTGTCTAGCTTTTAGATTGTTGTTCTACAAAATAACCTTGGATAGTTCTTTATTCCTATAACATGCTATAGAAAATCATCTTCCTGAAGTAGTCTAATTACAATATTAGATCATCAGTACCCTCAACTATTTGTCCTTTCCCCCTTCTGTTTGTTCCTCTCACAGATACATAAATAAAACGGCAATAAGAATACCTTGAAGTTTTATTCTTTTAGCTAGCATTATATTTTCAGATATTTTTATGTATATATACATACATCTATGTGTGTGTTTTAAACCATTCAGCATTCATGCACTCTATCTTATATTAGCGGTTTACAGCTATACTCTTCTTTAATTTATAGAAAATATGGAGCCCAAACCAAATCAAAGTGGAGCACATAAACTAGGTTAGAAAAATCAGCACATTATATAACCTCTGGCCACTGTGTGACTGATCCTTTAAAGGACACACAATTCAATCAGAGTCACTGAGATCCAATGAGAACCTTGCTTGAATGGAAAGCTGGGACCACCTGTGGTTATCTTTACTCCATGAAAGAAACCATTCCAGAAATAGTGAGCTAATCCAGAAGCAGCAGGCCTGAGAGATGAAGCAAGAGATTAGCTGAATCTGTTTCTACCATTTAAGGCCTTACATAAAGCTTACATAAGGCCATTCTGACCTCTGAGCTTTTTAACATACTAGTTTTTTTTTTTTTTAAGATATTGTTATTTTTAAGAGATCACTACTATGTATAGGCATATGTAAGCTCAGTAAAAATTAGGCAAAATACAGAATTAACCTTTACATATTAAATAAAATCATTTTTGTTCTACTAGGAAGATGTACTGAAATCTGGCATTAAACCTGTATACACACACACACACACACACACACACACACAGAGTGAGCTAACTTTAAACTTGAAAATGACCTGTGATATTTTATTATTTCAAGTGTCACTGAAATTTTATTCTTGCTCACTAAAGCCTTTCTATTCTTTCTTCAAACTAGCTTTTCACAGATATTCCTATTTCTTAGCTTACCAATGAAAATCACAGCATTCTAAGATATTCAAAACATGGCACTTTCAGCCCATGAAGACCTCAGATTTCAGGAGCTTAAATTTTCAGTTCACCTTATACTTCAACAAGAGCTTTATTTTGCCAGTTATAGTTCCTTTGAAAGAAATAGCTCAAACTATTTCTTTTTTTTTTTTTTTTGAGACGGAGTTTTGCTTTTGTTGCCCAGGCTGGAGTGCAATGGCACGATCTCGGCTCACCGCAACCTCCACCTCCTAGGTTCAAGTGAATCTCCTGCCTCAGCCTCCCTAGTAGCTGGGATTACAGGCATGTGCCACCATGCCTGGCTAATTTTGTATTTTTAGTAGAGACAGGGTTTCTCCATGTTGGTCAGGCTGGTCTCGAACTCCCAACGTCAGGTTATCCACCCGCCTCAGCCTCCCAAAGTGCTGGGATTACAGGCATGAGTCACCATGCCCAGCAGCTCAAACTATTTCTATCCAGTTTTTAAAATTAAGTGTTTTTCAGATGGATCATAGGGATAAATTGCCTCAAATAAGAAAATTGTTCATTTTCAGAATAATTACAGGGCATTTTTCTTTTACAAATGATTTCCTCCTTCAAATTTGTATCTCTCTAAGTGAGCTGTCTCTGGTGACTAACTGCAGCTAGGATGTACAAACGTGTCTGTGAGCAAACATGCACATTTATTCAGATATGTGGCATGTCCCAGATACTATTCTTGGCCTTCTTTCTCTTACGCTATGTCTCTCTTTGAATAATTTCATCCATTCTCACAGTGTCTGCTACCACCCAAATACTGATGATTTGCAAATGCATTTTTAACTCACTTCTATCTTCCAAAGTCGATGATGAAATGTCTGGGATGTTCCAGAAGATGCAAGACTTAGTTGATTCAAAGCTAAATTCATCACCTTCCCATAAAACCTCTATAGATCAGGCAATGTATTCCGCTTCTGGGGCTGCCCATAACAAAATACCCCAGAATGGGTGGCTTAAACAACAGAAACTTATGTTCTCAGTATTCTGGAGGCTAGAAGTCCGAGATCAAGGTATTGGCAGGGTTGGTTTCTTCTGTATCTGTCAGTGTCCAAATTTCCTTTTCTTAGAAGGACAGCAGTAATATTGAATTAGTGCCTTCTCTAATGACATAATTTTAATTTAATAACCTCTTTAAAGATCCCTTCTCCAAACACTATCACATTCTGAGGAACTGGGAGTTAGGACTTCATATGAATTTTGTAGAGGACATAATTCAGCTCATAACAGAGTTGCACTTTAGGAGTCTCCCAGACAATAAAGGCGTTGTGTTTGGTGTAGAGTGAGTGCTCAGTAAGCACCTTAATCCACAGAGCCCCAGGCATGATAAACCTCATGCAGATTTCAAACCATGCCATGTTCTCTCATATGTCCAGCCCTTTATTCAGTTCTTCCCTCTGCCTGGGTTGTTCCCTGACACCTTCATCCCCCACCATTCTGCCCCAACCTTTATACTACCACTTAGCTCATATTTACCATTTCAGACTTGAGTCCAAATATTACTTCTTTCTCTGAAATGGTATTCTCTACTCATGATGAAAGAGTTCATCACCTTTTCCTTTACAAATACTTTGTAGCTGGTATGCATATATATGGACTAATTTTATCTGGTGTCATTGTGGCAAGTAACATAAATGCCTAAATCCTCCTCTAAATTTCCTGCTCCTCAAAGGCAGGGGTTGTGTTCTTACCTTTACTGATCAAATTTTAGCAAAGTGCCTGGTGCATAGAAGTCACTCAGTGTACGTTTGTTAGACAAACATAAATAAGCCCATGAATAAAGCCATAATGTATATAACAGCTTGCATCTTACAAAGTACTTTTATGTACATGGTCTCCTTTGAACAGCTCAATAAGGTAGGAGAGACAGAGTAGCATAGTGCAGGGGACAGCTAGCTGTGGTTTGCAGGTCAAATCTGTGTGACCTTTGAGTAAAGTTTTTGTTTGTGTTTTGTTTTAGGGATCATGCTTATAATATTTCTTAACATTTAATAAACCTCTTATTTCCAAGGTTTTAGAATTACAGAAAAGTTGCAAGAATACTAGAGGTTCCTATTGTCCCACCTTCTAGGTTCCCCATTGTTAACATCTTATGTTACTTTGATACAAATGTCACAACTGATGAACAAATATTGGTACATTATTAACTAATGTCCATACTTTATTCCATTTTTTTTAACCTAATGTCCATTTTTTGTTCAAGAACCCCATCCAAGATACCACATTGCATTTGGTCATCATACTTCCTCTGGGATCTCTTGTCTGTGATAGTTTCTCAGACCTTCTTTGTTTTTAATAACATTAGCAATATTGAGATATACTGGTCAGGTATTTTACAGGATGCCCTTTAGTTACTTTACATCTATGTTTTTCTCATAGAGTTTATAGGTTTTGGGAAGGATGACCATAAATGTAAAGTGCCATTCCCATCACACATATCAGGGTTACTGATATGCTATTAACATAATTTTCACTGATGATATTAACTTTGATCACCTGGTTGAAGTTGAAGGATAGCTTTTACATTATAAAGGTTAAAAATCAAAAGAAGGTTAACATTTTGTGATGAGACAATTCTATGAAATTCAAATTTCAGTGTCCATAAATAAATTTTATTGCAACACAACCAAGCTCATTTATTTGCATATTGTCTAGGCTGCATTGACCGTATAATGGCAGAATTGAATATTTGCAAAACAGACTCATGGCCTCCAAAGCCAAAAATATTTATAATCTGGCCCCCTGGTGAAATGAAACAAGAACAACCTCAAATCAGACATGTCTGAGTTTAAACCTCAACTCTGGAATTACCATCTATGTGACTTGCAGCCAGCTGCTTAATATCTTGGAAATACGGTTTTCTCATCTGTCAAATGAGGTTGTCAATGTCTGTTTCAAGGTTATAATGAAGATTGTAGATAATGTTTATAAACCTTTCAATGATTAATATCAATTACTAATCAAACAGATAAAATTATCCTCATTAAATAGAGAAAATAGATTCAGAGGGGCAAAGTGATTTGCATACCACTGGTAAATGTCAAAGTGGAGTTTCAGTGTGCATTTGTAGGTGCTGCAGCATGAGTCATGCCACAAACTTTGAAACAGGACATCTTAGTGTGACTTTAGGTTCTGTCTTAGTCTTCCTAACTGTGAATTCTTGGGCAAGTCACTCACTCTTCCTCCCTGAGGCTGAGTTATCTTTTATGTACAAAATGGGTCTCATGCACACCGTTTACTACAGAAGACTGATGTGAGGAGTAAGTGAGCAAAGGTATACAAATTCACTGTTACATAGGATGGAGTACAGAAACATGAGTTCAATTTTTTTACTACATCAAGCTCCATTTATGGGAATAAAAGTTATTCAAATAGTACTTTGAGAAAAATATTAAAAGGAAGGCAAAACACAACAGGCAAAAGATCATTAATCCTCTGATTATCTCTTGTTTTGAATTGTCCACTTTGTACTATGTTCTGAGTCCAGACACTAGAGAACTTGCCAGGTCTAACACATAGTAGACAGAGAAATGAATGGGATACAGCTACTGACTGCAGGAGTTATAAACTTGATGGATAGCAGTGTAAGACTAAGAAGTTGTACATTCTATGAAGTAAGAAAGCCATGACTAAGCTATGATAATGAATGAACTTTTTCATGTTAGGTTGTCAGTTCTTTAAGAAGCTTCACAATTGCTATTGCCCTCACCACTTCCAAGCTCTCTCCAAATTATTCAGGTAGCTTGACTTAATTTACACACACCCATGCTATTGCAGACTCTCCTTTTTTACTCCCATAAATGCTTGGGAGAAAGCCCCATCATGGTAAAGAAGCTAACTTATAGTATCTTAAAGAAGTTTTGACACCAAGACAGTCCTGGAGCTTCTCTTGAATGGTGGAGGCATATGGATTATTAAAAATAATTTGGAAAATGTAATATGTAATATTCCATAATACTATAAATAGTTCATGAAAAAATAGAAATTAAATTAACTTTTAACTCTTTCTCATACAATATTTAGAGTACATGGTTTGCAGGCCAAATACCACAGTGCCCCAGGCAAGGATGTGGTCAGTTTCCATCTCTGCTGGATCCCAAAGCCCAGGGCAGCTCTCGCACATAGTAAGAACTTAATAAATATTTACCAAATGAATACCTACACAACACCCAGAAAGAAAGACTGCCTGTACTAAGCGCTTACTATATGAGTTAATCAAAATATATTCATTTTATTTTCTTTTTTTATCCTTTTCTGAATATTTAGAATGTCTATTGTGTGTCGTGACAGATGCTAAGTGCTGGAATTCAAAGATTAACAAAACAGACACAGGTCTAGCCTTTATAGGTATTACAGCACATTGGAGGAAGCAGGCAATTATAAGAGCATTTACAATATAACTTGGTAACTGCTATGATAGGAATTATAGAGTGCTATAAGACTAATCTAGACTCAGAGGTCAGAAAAAGCTTCCCAGAGAATTCAACTTGGCTTAGACTTGAGGAATGAGTAAGAGTATGATAGGAACATAAATTGAAACCTTATGTGGTCCAGTTTCGTCATGGAAAACCTTGTAGTATAGTTTGAAGTCAGATAGTGTGATGCCTCCAGCTTTGTTCTTTTTGCTTAGGATTGTCTTGGCTATATGGGCTCTTTTTTGGTTGTGTATGAAGTTTAAAAGTAGTTTTTTCTAATTCTGTGAAGGAAGTCAATGGTAACTTGATGAGGATCACAATGAATCTATAAATTACTTTTGGCAGTACGTTAATTTTCACGATATTGATTCTTCTTGAGCATCGAATGTTTTTCCATTTGTTTTTGTCCTCTCTTATTCCTTGAGCTGTGGTTTGTAGTTCTCCTTGAAGAGGTCCTTCACATCCCTCGTAAGTTGTATTCCTAGGTATTTTGTTCTCTTTGTAGCAGTAGTGAATGGGAGTTCATTCATGATTGGCTCTCTGATTGTCTATTATTGGTGTATGGGAATGCTTGTGATTTTTGCACATTGATTTTGTATCCTGAGGCTTTGCTGTAGTTATCTAGCAGCTTAAGGAGATTTTGGACTGATTTTATACATTAACAATGAATTATCCAAAAAACAAATTAAGAAAATATTCCCATTTACAATAGCATCAAAAAAAAGTCATAGAAATAAATTTAACCAAAGAGGTGAAAGACCTATATGCTGAACACTATACAGCATGCATGAAAAATTTAATAAGAAACCGAAAAATGGAGAGATATCCTATGGTCATGGATTGGAAGGATTAATATCAGCAAGATGTCCATACTACCCAAAGAAATCTGTTGGTTGATCTCACACCAGTGAGAATGGCAATCATTAAAAAATCAGGAAACAACAGGTGCTGGAGAGAATGTGGAGAAATAGGAACACTTTTATACTGTTGGTGGGACTGCAAACTAGTTCAACCATTGTGGAAAACAGTGTGGCGATTCCTCAAGAATCTAGAACTAGAAATACCATTTGACCTAGCTCTCCCATTACTGGGGATATACCCAAAGGATTATAAATCATGCTGCTATAAAGACACATGCACACGTATGTTTATTGCAGCACTATTCGCAATAGCAAAGACTTGGAATCAACCCAAATGTCCATCAGTGACAAACTGGATTAAGAAAATGTGGCACATATACACCATGGAATACTATGTAGCCATAAAAAAGGATGGGTTTGTGTCCTTTGTAGGGACATGGATGCAGCTGGCAACCATCATTCTCAGCAAACTCTCCCAAGAACAGAAAACCAAATACCGTATGTTCTCACTCATAGGTGGGAATTGAACAATGAGATCACTTGGACATAGGAAAGGGAACATCACACACCGGGGCCTATTGTGGGGAGGGTCGAGGGGAGGGATAGCATTAGCAGATATACCTAATGTAAATGACGAGTTAATGGGTGCAGCACACCAAGATGGCACACGTATACATATGTAACAAACCTGCACGTTGTGCACATGTACCCTAGAACTTAAAGTATAAAAAAAAAAAAAAGAAATCTATTGGTTGAATGCAATGTCTATCACAATTCAATGACATTTTTGACAGAGAGAGAAATAATTCTAAAATTCATTTGGAACCACAAAAGACCCTGAATAGTCAAAGCAATCTTGAGCAAAAAGAACAAAGCTTGTGGCCTCACACTACCTGATTTCAAAATAGACTGCAAAGTTATGGTAATCAAAATAGTATGGTTCTGGCATAAAAATGACGCATACACACCAACCAACAAAACAGAATAGAGAGCCCAGAAATAAACCCAAGCATAGATGGGCAACTAATTTTTGGTAAGGGCACTAAGAAGACACCATGATAAAAAGATAGTCTTTTCAATAAATGGTATTGGGAAAACTGGATATCCACATGTGAAGGAATAAAATCAGATCTTCATCCTACACCATACACACACAAAAAATAAACTCAAAATGAATTAAAGACCTACATGTAAGACTCAAAACTATAAAACTCATAAGAGAAAACATAGGGGGAAAGCTCCTGAACATTGATCTTGGCAATTATTTTTTGGATAGGACACCTAAAGCACAGTCAACAAAAGCAAAAATAAACTAATGAGACTACATCAAACCAAAAAGCTTCTTCGCAGCAAAGGAAGCCATCAACAAAATGTAAAGGCAGTCTACAGATTGGGAGAAAGTCTTTGCAAATCATATTATCTGACCAGGGGTTAACATTCAAAATATATAAGGAACTCACACAATTGAATAGCAAAAAGAAAGAAAGAATAACCCAATTAAAATATGGGCAAAGGACCTGAATAGAAATTTCTCCAAAGAAGACATAAAAATGGACAACACGTATATGAAAATGTGCTAAACATCACTAATCATCAGGGAAATTCAAATCAAAACTATGAGATATCTCATATCTGTTAGAATGACTTTTATCAAAAAAACAAGAAGTAACAAGTGTCGATGAAGGTGTGGAGGAAGGGAACCATTGTACACTATTGGTGGAAATAAAGACTGATGCAACCACTGTGAGAAACAGTAAGGAGGTTCCCAAAGAAACTAAAAACATAACTACCAGAAGACCCAGCAACATCCCTCTTCTGTATAAATATTCAAAGAGTACTTACTTACCTCTGTGTATACACCCAAAGGAAAAGTGTCCATCAGTGGTTGAATGGACGAAACTGGTGTGTGCATGTGCGTGCGTGTCCCCTTTGGTGCTCTTGCTAAAAATTAAGTAACCATATATGCTTGGGTTGATTTCTGGGCTCTGTATTCTGTTCTAGTGGTCTGCGTGTCTGTTTTTTATGCCAGTACCATGTTGTTTTTAATACTATTAAAAAGGTATGTACAGAATAGAATATTATTCAGGCAAAAGAAAGAGATCCTGTCATTTAAAACAACATAGATGAAACTAGAGGACATTATATTAAGTGAAATAATCCAGATGCAAAAAGACAAATAATGCATGGATCTCACTAATATGCAAATTTTTTTAAAAAAAAGAGAAGAAAATGATGATGACCAGGGGCAGGGGTGGAGGGAAAGTTATGGGAAGATGTAGGTCAAAGGGTACAAGGCTGCAGTTTTACAGGATGATTAAATCCAGAGACTTAGTATACAACATGAGAACTATAATTCCCAATATTGTATTGTATGCTGGCAATTTGTCAAGAGAGTAGATTATAGGTACTCTTACCACGAAAGAGTAAATATATGAAATATTTGGTATATTAACTTGCTTGTCTCTAGTAATCACACTATGCATATGTGTATCAAAACATCATGCTGTAAACCTTAAATATATGCAAAACAAATTAAATCACCTCCTGATTAATAACTGGGTGTAACAATGTCTTAGCTGGCTATGATCAGGAGCCCTGGCCCATTCTGGCTTCCTTCCTTCTACTCTGCTCTGCGCTGCTCACATTCTTCTCCACCAGCTTCTCTACTGGAGGGACCTACAATTTCCATGTTGGTTCCAGATGGCCTTTAAGGACATGGTGTGACAATTGACAAAATAAACAAAAGCAGTTTACAAATAAACTGAGGAAAATTAACTCAAATAGCAGTTTAGTCATTAAATAATCTAAAGATATTACATAAACATGAAAGAACTCCTCACAACTCACAGTGTATGCTCAGAGTCCAATGACATCATCACACAGTGTCCCTCTTACATGTTCCATGTATTGTATGCTTTGCACTTATGCTTCTTTGATCTGTGGTATTTGTGTGTAGGTATAGGTGTGTGAGCACATATGAACATGTATCTGTCAGTGGCCCTATGTGCACAGAAGCCCCATTCTTACTAACTGGCTAATCTTAGTCAAGTCTTCTAAATTTAGTTTCCTCACCTAGAAAATGCAGATAACAACACTTAACTTGGTTATGAAGATTGGTTGTAAGACCAGAATGCAATGATAATTATGAAATAATTGCAGTGCATGAAATACCTTAATAACAAAAGTTATTAACAAGTAAACACTGAGGATATGCTAATTTCCTCTCTTGGTCTTTTTGATTGGTGAGAGATGCAAATCGAACCCCATCTGTCTCTTCCTCATTCTTGATAAAAAGAACAAAAGTCTGATGTTGACCTTCACCATGGGGTAATTCAAAAAGTCTGAATGGGACTGTGAAAATACCGGATCTTCCATGGGGTAAACTGTCTTTTGCCTGGACAGCACACACACTTTGAAAGAATATATTGTTCTAAAATGCCACTCTTCACTTCCATTGTCAATTCTGAATATTTGTTGCCCTCAGAAACGGAATCATACCAGTGGAGTCATTCCCATCTATCCATTCATCTTGTTAGTAATGGATTTGTGAGAGGAAACTGGCTGTAGTTTAGCAAAGGCAAAGCTCCATTCAGCTTCCGAAGACCAGGGAGAAAGTCCAGGAGGACAGTGGGTCTTCAGGTCCTCTTATCTATTCTGCACCACACCATGATTCATGTCACCTAATGCTGTATATTTGGAGCACACATAGGGTGAAAGACTTCATAAGATTTCATCTGTGTCTTGAAACATAGATGGGATTTTGATATCAAATGGCAGGAAAGGGCATTCTAAGTAGGCAAGAGAAAATGTCTAGAGGCATAAGAAAATAAGAAAGTACCTGAAGACAAATATTAGATTAACACAGCTGTAACACATGGTGCAGGGGAGCTACATTTATATGGAGCAGTGAAGAAATAGAATAGCTATTCTGAAAAAGAAACACAAAATTGGAGAAATAACACTACTGAATTTTAAGACTTACTATAAAGTTATAGCAATCAAATCAAAACAAGTCAATAAAGCTTTAGCATTAGCAAAGAGACATAATAGAATAATGGAAGAAAATATAGCGTCCAGAAATATACCCACACAAATGTGGCTATTTGAACCTTAACAGAGGAGCAAAAGTAATTCAGTCGAGAAAGGATAATCTTTCAATAAATAGTATTGGAATACTTGGATATATAGAAAAAATGGACTTTGAACTTGATCTAAACTTCACACATTTTATAAAGGTTAACTAAAAATAAATCATGATTCTTTCTATAAAAGAAAACCATGCAACTTTTAGAAAAAAACACAAGAGAAAATCTTCAAGACCTGGGGTTTGGAAGAGAAGAAAAGAAGAAGGGAGAAGAGGAAGGAGGGAGGAAGGGAATGTGGGAAGGAGGAAGGAAAAAAGAAAGAGGCAGGCAGTCTGGACAAAATGTGTGTAACTTTTGTGACATTACAAATAGCTAATACTACTGATATATAAGGAGCTCTTAAAAACTTGTAAGAAAAAAAGACTAATAGCTTATACAAAACAGCAAAGTATGTGAAAACTTAGTTTACAGAAAAGGAAATACAAATGAACTTTCAGTAATAAAATGCTACTCCTCACTCATAATAAAAAAGAGACAAATAAAAATTACATTGAGATCCAATCTTCACCTACAAAATATCAAGAATACAGAAACATTTTCATAAAATACTTCTGAAGATGCTGAAGAAAACAAGAACCCTCACACACTGCTTGTGAGAACATTCTTGGGAAAATGCCTATGAAGGGCAATTTGATAATATCTATCAGAACTACAAATAAATGTAAGTTTTGACCAAGCAATTTTACTTGTGCAAATAAATTCAACATATATTCCACACATACTTGTACAAGTTTGCAGCATAATTTGAAATGTAAAAAATTGGAATGAGTCACATTATCCATCAATTGGCCCTGGTTCAGTTAATTACAGTACATCCTTATAAGGAAATACTATACAGCTATGACAAAGAAGGAGGAAGCTCTCCATACTAGCATCCATAACACCTATTATCCTCTGAATCTTCACAGCCAACAAGGCCACTGTAGGTTTAGCCCTACTAATTCAGGCATGGAATGGTTTCCAAGAACTTCAGTTAAAAAGAAAAAGATCTAGGTACAGAACACCATGCCCAGTATGCTACATTTTATGAGTAAGAGTCTGAAAAGATATTTTATGTGCTGCATATGCATAAAGCAATTCAAGAATATGTAAGAAACTAAAAACAGTGTCTCTCTCCGTTAACAGTGAGGAAATTTGGAAGATCAGTGACAGAATGGGAGAAAAGCTTTAATTATATTGTTTTCTACAATTTAGAAATAAATGAACCATATGAATGCTTTATTGAAAGTTGAAAGAAATGATTCATAAGTTTTTCAAAGTTTCCCTAAATTAGCTGAGTAGTTTAGGCACTCATTTACCCAAACCACAGATATTTTAAGGTAAAATATATATATTCCTATAGAGCAGGAGAAATGAAATTGTCACGGGAATCAGCCTATCTTTTTCAAACTCAGAATTTAAAGCCTCAAGCTATGGGAATAAAATATCTAAAAATTATTGACATTTTCACACAACCTCATACTCATACTTTTGCTAAGACTTTGATCCTCAACTTTTGTTCCTACGCACCAACAGTTAATAGGAGTTCCTCATGGCCATTAGTGGATGGGCTTAGTTGTATGAATAATGCAACAGAAGAGGCCTTGCTGTCTTAATCTCACTCTGCCACTAAGCCAACTGCTGGCTTTAGCTGTCATTTCCAAGGACCACAAGATCAGTGAGGATTATGCACTCTGGACTTCCTGACTAATAGCAGTGAGAATCAATAAAAATGATTGGTCATTTAGCATAATATATCTTGGAATAATAGGAAGTTTCCCATTTGGTAATGGCTTGATTTTGAAACTCTGGTTTTTCTTGCAGCTTGTTGAGATGTATCTCAGGAGCTGTCTTCTTGGATGACCAAATATATCATGGGTCAGAGAGACAAGGATTTATTTTAATATATCACAGACACTTAATGATGCTTTGGCACTGTGGTTCATAATGAGCAGCTGTTTGCAGCGGCACTGTCTGCAGTCGTAATGGGGCCTTCATCGGGTTTCAGAGCTGGTTGCTAAGTAGGTGTTGGTGAATACAGATTTTGAAGTAGAAGACTTCCATTTGCCTTTAAAACTTTTCAAAAAAATTATGCAATCCTTATCCTTGCCCAAACAGTAGGCTCACAAATGAAAACTGCTGATTTATTTTTGAGCAAGTAAAATATAAATAAATAGACTTATTTTTCCAACATTCTGTTACTCTGAGTTTGCTTAGCCAGATTTTCCCAGTCTCTACCCCATTCTCAGTTTGCATGTATGAGGAAGCCCTTAGAGAGATGATGTAGTGAAATCAAAAGAAGAGAAGCATCTCTGTTTGAATTCTGACTCTATGCTTGGTAACACTGGAGTCCTTGGGCAAGTTACTCACCTCTGAGCTCAGCTTCCTCATATAAAAGAATAATGATAATACTGCTTTGTAGGGTAGTTCTGAGGATAAGAAAAATGTATACTATAAGTGGTTATTACATCAAAGACACTAAAAAATATATAGGTTATAATTGTATCAAGGGTCATAACTTCCAGCTTTTGCAAACCAGTTAAGATCTAGGAGTAGTCCCAGGATATAGGTGAGCCATTCCTTTTGGCAGGACATTCCCTCTTTCTCTTAGTTAGGTGAAGATACAATAGACTCCAGAAGGGTCACTCCATTTTCTCTAGGTGGCCAGGTTAGTGACATTAAATGAGAAAGTGTCATTCTTATTCAAGACTTTTAAAAAATAAAATAAGCTTCCTGTTAGTTTTCTTCAACTTAGACTCCAATGTACTCAATTCAACAACTCTCCAATCAGTTTCATCTCAATCTCAGACCCTTGCGTTAATGGTGAAAAAGACAGACATAATCCTTGTCTGTGTGAATCCTAAAACTTAATGAGTTTTAGGTAAAAAATAAGCAGGCAAAAATGGTGTGATATATGCTACAATAGAGAATCTACAGAATGCTATATCAACAAAAACCCAGAGCTTGGCAGAGCGTAGGGGAACAGTCAAATAAGGCTAGCTTCGGAGACCTAAAGGGTAAATAAGAGTAACCCAGGAGAATATGGTGCATGGTGTTCGGATGGGGAACAGACAGAAGGAACAGCAGTAGGTGATGACTGGTGAAAAAATGAAGAGGCTAAAATGTTGAGCTGTGAGCATACCCTGCAGGATCATCTGAGCGAAGGTTTTGTACACTATCCAAAGAGCAAAAGGAAGATTTCAGTGTGCTTTAAGCAGGGGCGGGCACAGTCAGATCTGTGTTTTAGAAGTATCACTGTAACGGTTGGCTTGAGAATGGATTCAAGGTAATCAGATCAAAGACAACAAGCCACTAGGAAGCGGTCGCAGTAAGCCAGGTGAGAGATGAAGCTTTACTAGAGAACTAGCAGTAGGACCTTGAAATAGAAAGGATTTTCTGGGTAATAACCCCATATTGCACATAAATCTTAGCCAATTTTACCAGTTAAAGTAAACTGGTAAAAATTTCAACTAAATGCAAACTTTGTGAGTTTAGTTTCAACTGGCAAAGCATTCCTACACAAACAGGCTCTAGCCATGGAATCATTTACTTTAAAAATCTGCAAGGACTGGCATGTGTACAAAGCACTCTGGACTTACAAAGCTAAAACTGCCACTGTTGGTCTGCTAGGGCAAATACAACAAATAGAAAAATAATGAGAATAGAAGGTATATGTCTTCTGTAGCATAAAAAACAACAACAACAAAATTCAACAAACATTGGTCAAATAAATTTGAGAAATAAGTCAATGATATTAGCTTATGTTAGGCTTTAAAGACTGGAGATGGGAGGACAGTTCTGGGAGGATCTTACTTCTGCAGCTTTGCTCACAGATTCTCCTCAAGGTGGATATTAAGGTGGATATCATGTCATATCCACTCACATCATATCATATTCATATCCACATTGAGGAGACCCTGAGTGAAGATGTAGAGATAGGAAAATAGGGATTGTTTTCTGGGAACATGAAAGAGTTTCACTCAGTGAAGCATACAATTTCTGCACAGGGACAGGCTGTAGTAAAAAATGGTAGTAAAGAACACACAAAAAGATGTAGTGAAGAATAACAAAATATAGATAAGAGTATGCAGACATTTGAAAGACGGATATTTTGAAATTCTTTCAAAAAGAGGAAAACATTAGAGGTTCTGACCATGAAAGTAGATAAGCCAGAGTTAGACCCATTGACTTAATTGGTTAATTTCTTGTCTTTATTCTCTTTCCTGCTTATGTTCTACTATGCAAGTGTGCGTATGCACATGCACACATATTATAGCAGGTTGGTGAGTCTGTAATGCAAACATTTCTTTTAGGAATTTGGAGCCCTACATGCAAATCCTTATGCTAAGTCCCTTTCCACCTTGTGCTCTCTTGTCTTTTTCTTTTCTCACAGATACTTCACTTCAAACTTCTCCATACTTTCTCTCCTATTGTGTGGTTTGTAGCTCTCTTACCATGTTGGCTGTCTCTGTGGTCAGACATGACTCTGCTATCAGGCACAGCTGGCACACTCTCTGCAGAGTTTGCCCTCCCCTGCCACTCCTGACCCCAGCCCCCTTCAGTGACCAGTATTTACCAGTACAGGCTTCACCCTCTAACATCCAGAGCAAAAGCTGCATTCCATATGGAGGTGACAACTGTAATTCTGTTTTAACTAGGAGTCATAAGAACTGGACACCTACTCCTTGGGAAACCTTGGCTTTGAAGCAAAAAGACTGTTTTATTTTTAATCCTATTATAGATCAGCCTTCAGGAGCTAAAACACCTATGCCGTCTATGGTGTTTTGGGTTTCCTCCAAATGTCTCAGAAGTATCTTTGAGCATGATTGCAATGGATTCTTAATTTATGGAGATCTACACAGCAGGAGATGAAATTTTAACTCTGCCACTATGTTCATTGGTTTCTCAGGGCCTGGTCTGGAGCAACTCTATCAAATGGAGACTAGGGTTACATCTCTCCCCACCTCCAGCCTATCCCCACCACGCACACCCATATCTAATAACTTCATTAGAAGAGGGGAAAATCCTCATGATATACAGATGCGGTAGAAGAGGGGAAGAGGGACTTAATAACTTTCGATCTCATTCAAATCAAGAGCTACACAGCAATTTTTTTTCTGGGCCACGTCCTGGTATAGAGCTTTATAATTCTAGTCAGTTCAGCAAGTATATACCAATAATTCACCATGTACTAGACCTGGAAAATCGCCAACAATTGGGAAATACATAACCTCTTTTCTCATTGACCTTATAATCAGGTAAAGGAAAAAGGTAAATGGGATAAAATGATACTATATTGTGACAAAGGCTCTGACAGATGTGCTGCAGGAGCAGAGGAAGAATGCCCTTTCATAAATAAGTAGCACAGATGCATACAGCCTGGAGACAGACAGGGTCAGAATCCCAGCTAGAGCACTTCCTAGCTCTGCAACCTTGGGCATGTTACTCAACCTCTCTGTGCCTCAGTTTCTTTATCTGTAAAATGGAGATAATGAAATACCTGCCTCATGGGATAGATGTGAGGATTAAACGAGAAACTACATGAAGAGCAACTGGCACAAGGTACGGCACATAGACAATGTTGACTAATATATGATTTTATTATTTGCACTCGAAACAAATACCATTTAGTATTGGTCTAATCACATCAGACCACTTCTTGGATCCTAAACATGCTCTTTCCCCATGCATTTATTCACATTGTTCTCTCCATCTAGTTGCCCTTCTTCCTTCACTGCATGTATTAAAACTCTACCCATCAGTATTTGCTTCCCATGACTGCTGTAATGAATTACCACAAACTGCGTGGCTTAAAACACAGACATTGATTTTATCATAGCTCTGGAGGCCAGAATTATGACATCCAATTTTTGGCAGGGCTACACTCCCTCTGAGTGGAATGAAGTGATCTCGGCTCACTGCAACCTCCGCCTCCTGGGTTCAAGCGATTCTCCTGCCTCAGTCTCCCAAGTAGCTGGATTACAAGTGCCCGCCACCATGTCAAACTAGTTTTTTGTATTTCTAGTAGAAACAGGGTTTCACCGTGTTAGCCAAGGCAGTCTTGAACTCCTGACCTCGGGCGATCTGCCCACCTCAGCCTCCCAAAGTGCTGGGATTACAGGCATGAGCCACCATGCCCGGCCCTTGTCCAGGTTCTAACGACTGACCGCATTCCTTGGCTAATGTCCCCACCTCTCCAATCTCTGCCTCTTTGGTCACATTCCCTCCTCCTATCTACCTATAAAATCTGTTTCTGTGTTATTCTTATAAGGATCATTGTCATTGGATTTAAGAGGGCCTGCACTGATAATCCAGGATAAACTCCTTCTCCCAAAACCTTTTCTTCTCTCAAAATCTTTTGGCATGGAAGGTAATATTTACTCTTTAACTATATAAGGTAATATCCATAGGTTCTGGGGATTAGCACATGGACATATCTTTTGGGACCACCATTTAGCCCTCTGGACCATTTCTTAAGAACCAAATAAATGTCCCTTTCAGCATGAAGCCTTCCCTGACAGTATCTTTCCACAACTTGAGACTTCATAACACTATTTTCACATCTCTTAACACCTTTCTATTCTTTAAATTTTTAAGATAGTTATTTTTCTGCAAATCTAGTTTTTCCTATCAGACTGCTTCTTATAAAGATAGCTAGACCAAAGCACCTTTACTTATTCTTCCAAACTGAAGATTGTTTATTTTTCTACTTTAAGTTCTTTGACTTTAGGGACCATGATGCTTTACCTTCATATGCCTATTGATGTCTACTAAACTCTTCAGCAAATAATAGACCAAAGTAAATCTTTGTTGCATAGATGGATCACAGGATAGAAGGATGTATAGATGATTGATGTTTTTCAGCTTTTAAAAGTAGTTTTGTTTCAGAAGCATACAGAAGCAAATATGTTTCACCAAAATATTTGAAACAGTGGCCCTGTGAAGATTCTGTCAGAACAGCTTTCTAACATTAGGCGGCAATATTGTGATTCTGAATCATTTCTTCACACATCCCGCAGAGCAGAGGATAAGTCGCTTGTATAGCATTTTCTTATAATGTCATGTAAAGTAGGGAAAGCATGTTCTTCCTCACAGTAGCTGGAGACTCTTTCTTGGACAATGATAGTGAACATGCTAGGCTTTGGCTTATAGTTAGGGAAATCCACTTTGCAGTTGGCAGGACACATAATCAAATTACAGAATTTGCCATGCCGCCCTGCTAGCTTCTAATTATCGATGATCATGTTGAAGTCTGGAGGGTAAAGTGTAGTTATAGAGTATGGCAATAAAGGTGTCCTTGGTCGGACCATCATTTTGTAATGTTCAAGCAGTGATTGATGTGACAGGCTACACTACAGGCCATCTGCAGTCTACCGAAAGGACGTGTCTGGCTCCAACATCAGGCTCAGGCTACTCTCGCACTTGACCTTTTGCCTGAACAGCTGGAAGGTATGCAGGCTTATGGTGCTATGCTCCAGCTTCATTTTCACCCCATAAGCTCCTCTGAATAAAACTAAATATGCAGATTCACATCCATCTGCTAACCAAAAGCTCCTCACTGTTGAAGGACTGTCTCAACACTGCCTAGTATTTGATCTTCGGGCATGTAAAACTTCAGCAGGGGATTTGGAAATACCAGGGAGGGAAGCCTTACTAGAATTCTAGAAGCTCTACATAGACCTCAGGGAGATTAAAGCTAGAATATCTTACTATGAATATCAGAAAGAAGGCAATAAAAGCTAAAACACAGAAATAGCTCAGATTTCACCCAGCACACATGTGCAGATTCCTGCCTGCTGGGATGCCCAGTGTCAAGACAAGAGTTCCGGCTCTGTCTTTAGGTTCATCCCATCGCTTTAGATACAATTCCCCTTCCTCACTTTGTTTTTGGATTACTGTTTTTCCACTATGTGTTAAGTGGTGGTCAATATTATTATACTCTATTTTATGGCTTTTTATGAAACCATTATTTTAAAAAATAAGAAGTATTTACGAACACAAGTAAATAGAAATAGAAGGAAATAAAAGATCATAAACTGCTTATCAAATATTAAAATGAGGGAAAATTACATTTTTTTAAAAAAGGAAAGAATGACAGATTGGCCTGCTAGGAAAAGAACTGTCCTTGGTTTGGAAGAAATGAGCTATAGTTCAAGTTGACCAGTAACTGTGGGTCCTTAAATAAGACAGTCTTTTTCTTCATGATTTGTGTCTTATTCCAACATTTAGCAAACACATTCAAGCATCTTCTATGTGCCGAGAACTTGCTGGAAAATGTCACAAAAGTTAACATTTTCTGGAGATCAAGGAATGTAACTCAGCCCTCTGCAAGTATGATTTCATTTGGTGTCATACCAGTTTAATTAAATTCATGCTATAATCATTCATTTTATAGATGGGGAAACTAGTATTAAAGAGTGTACACAGGGGTAAGCTGTGAAACCGTAATTCAAATCAGACTCTAGGGCTCTAAAACTCTGACACTAACACAACGGACGGCTTTCAAGGAGCCCAGGATACAGACAATTGCACCCCTGCTTGGAAAAATAATTAGACAAAAAATAAAAATAAATAAAAATAAAAGAAACCCAAAATAAGGTTTTGAAAGTATATTTTAGTAATTTGGAAGAAGAGAGACTAGTAAAAATATATAATGAAAAGGAAGAGGAAATGAAACTTACCAAGATGATGTTGTCTGAAGAGTCAGTTAGAATATTCTACTCTAGATGCTGAATGTTTCTCCCATATGTGTAATGATTGCCCTTTTGTTGCTTAGGTCTATGCATGATCTCCTCTGGTACCAGCAAGGAGAAATTTCCTGAAATATTCTTGATTATAGCATGGCCCTGACCTGAACATAGCTCTAAAATGTACTCTGGCCATCAAAAGAGGAGATGTTTGACAGCTTTGCCTTAACTGTGTGACAGGTCTGTATTCAAGATTTGCATCAGAACATTTGCACTTTTCATTGGGAACAGATGGACCATCAGTTTAACATGAAAATGAACCCAGGTGTAGCAGTCAGTAGTAGAGAGTTGAAAGCAAAGAAGGCAAGTCCCAAAGAAGCCTGGGAAGTGATAAGCCCTGGAGCTAAAGGAAGGTGCATTCACTGAGCACATTCCCTCATCTCAACCATTTGTTTATTCATTTAAAATGTAAAGTTGGCTTAATACACAAGACCAAAAAGTTTCTTTAAAAACGACCTCTCGTTTAAGGGTCAATTTGATGATCACCTCCACACTGCTGCCTTTGCTGACTAAAAATAAATTAGGCCCACAGAGCTTTGTACATTTTATGAAAGCACTTTTATCAGTCATCACATTTAATTATATATTTACACTCTGCTTCCTCAGATGGAACACAAACCCCTGGTACATGGATGCTACAGTAAAAATAATGTGGGTGCTGAAATCAGAGGGAATCATCCAAGGTCAGAATGGAAAGCGACAGAATTAAGTTAATTAACCTTGTAAGCCTTCTTTTCTTCATCTGTCAATCGGAGGTGATAATAATGTCTACTTACTAGAAGTCATGTGAGGAGAATTAAGAAAATACATGGAAAATATTAACACAGTTCTAGTCACTCAACAAAGCTGAAATGTGAAAGTATTTTTTATTAGTCTCATCTCCCTGATGCCAAATCAAAATGCTGATAATTAACTGGATGAATACTATTTTGCCTATGGCTTATAATTAGAGTAATCAATATAATAAAACCACAGAAACCATGGAAAATAACTAGAATTATCTGTGAGAAACACTGTGGATATTGATGAAAACTCCCAAAAGATTTTCCTTGTCTTGGTGATCCTCTTACGTCTGTCAAGGATACTGAAGTAAAACATGAGTCCAGACCCCTCTTCCCAGTCATCCAATGCATTCATAATTTTCTCCCTTTATCCCCAGGGTCCCAAATTAAGGTAAGCACTTACTAGCAAGTTCCTTAGGCTCTAGATTGCTCTGGAACGGCTCTGTGACATTGAGCAAATTATTCTATTTCTGTATCTCAAAAAGAGTAATAATAAACCCACTTTATAAGAATCTCATAAGGATTACATTTGAAAATGTGCATGAAGTAACTCCATAAAATATACTACAAATGCATTTTTTTCTCCCTCCTTTTCACCTTCCTCACCCTTCTGATAAAGTGTCCTGATAATAAAAAGACCAGAATGACAGATTCTGCCACACCTAGGTATCAATGACTAAAGTCAAAGCTTTTCCTCTGCTATTCCCATCCTCTTTGGCTTGCCTTTTCCCACAGCTGGGACCACTTAATTCTCACATGCAGGTTTAGACCTGCTCCTGCCCCTGGGAATGCCTTGCTTTCATGCCACAGGCATTTACACACCTTCCTCCCAACATGGGCAGGGGAGAGGAAAAGAAATCATTCACGAATCCACCCATCCATACACTCATGCCATCATTTAGTAAACATTTAATGAACAGATATCAAGTGCCAGGCTCTGAACTAAGTACTAGAGACATGAAGACAACAACAAATCATAATGATAATACATGGTCCATGCCCTCATATTGCTCACAATTTAGTGAATGAGACAGAAATATAAACAGATCACTGCAATGCAGCCTGATGAGTACAATGCAAGATGCAGAAATAAGCTCCAGTGGAGAGATGCTTGAGTTGTGTCTGTGTAATTAAGTAAAAAAAACAACTCATGCATCTCCATCTCAAGTGCTAGTTCTGGGTTTTCATTACCTTTCTTGGCAACCCAGTGCCTTCAGGGCGGGAGTCCGACTTTGCTCTAGTCAATGGCTTTCTCAGAGACCCAAGTCCTTTCTTTGCACCCAAGCCAATGATTAGGGCCCACACCATGTTAACAGGCTACTTTGATGTTCTTACCCATGCCTGGATTCCTGAGGTTGCCTCCCCAAGTGACCCACAAGCCTGTTGGACACATATCTAGGCTCTGCAGCATTCTCTGAGTTACCTTGAAATAGCATGCATACTGTCTTGCCAAATTAGAATTTCTCTCTGCACCTGGAGGTGAGTCTCCTCTGTCCTTACGACCTCTAGTCACACCTTAACCACTTTTCCAGATGATCCTTATGGATGCTGAACTCTGAAAGCCACCAGTGAAGAAGATAAGTGACACATCTACCTGTAGCTGGTAAATAAAGGCTCTCGGGTATTCTTTCCCGTGACTCTTTATTTCACCATATTGGTGAGAGAAGGTATTCCGGTCCAATAATTAACTGAGCATTAGCTGTGTAGCAGACACTGTGGTTGACATTGAGATATAACAGTGAGTGAAGGCACACCCTGTGGGACTCCCTATAGTCACATATGTGACCCATTCCCTAGAACACTTTTTCCGACAGTGTGAGTGGTGGTAGGTATGAAATGAATGTTTGTTTCCAGTGTCCCATGGTTCCAAAAAATGCTATGTCTGCAGAGGTCCCAATATCTTAAGGTAATACAATTAAATAAGTGCCAATAGCCAGGTAGGTCTTTTTCCTGCCTTAATTCTCTTTGATTCTCACAGTGTCTTATGAGAGCTATACATTAAACATAATTATATTAAAAACACACTTTTAAGAACAATTGAGATAGGGCAAAAAATAAAAAGTAGCTACAATATGCCAGGAATTGTTCTGCATATAAAGTCCAAAAAAAGGTAAATTAGAGATCATTTCTGCTTTAAGTAGCTCACAGTATGGAAAGAAAATAGTATAAAAATTACCATAAAATATAAATTATAAAATGCTTTATGTTCAAGTGATTGATTGATTGTGCATGTGAAGGATTTTACATGTGCCTAGAATTAAACCTGAAAAAACTGAGTTCCATATTTTATAGACTATGGATTTGGAATTGTAGATGCTGAATCACCTCCACCTAACTATCAGATTGACAACTTTCTGGACGTATTTCAATGGTGAAGCATTTTTTCAAGAAAGGTACATTGCAATGCCTTCACATACCGGATGACAAGATGATGCAGTTATATAATAACAGCCTCCATTTGCTAGTCCTAACCTTATGCTGAGCATCATGCTAAGACACAGAGTATTGTAAATAATTCTCACAAGTGTCCTATAAAGTTAGCAACA
This sequence comes from Papio anubis, assembly GCF_008728515.1. Classification (NCBI taxonomy): domain Eukaryota; kingdom Metazoa; phylum Chordata; class Mammalia; order Primates; family Cercopithecidae; genus Papio; species Papio anubis. Next base: position 42,573,744 of record NC_044987.1, on the reverse strand, counting down.
TTATTATTGCCAGTTGTCAGATGAAGAAACTAAGTTTCAGAGACAACACTTAACTTGCTATGTCAAGTGTCAGGCAGTGACAAAACTGTGATTTGGACCCACATCTCTCTCACTCCAGCACTCATAATCTTTTCCGCTATGGCATGCTACCTTGAATAAACTTTATCCTCTCTACGTTTTGATTTCTTTTTTCTTTTTTCTTTTGGTAGGATTTTTCTGAGTCCCTTACATTCACATTTATTGCATGCTTACTCATGCCAGATGCTGTGCCATGGACACTAATGAAAACAAAACCTTCATCCCTAAAGAAATTTAATGTTCCCACACTTTGTGATTAGAAAATCTGGTGCTATTAATTATCACATGTTCCATAACCTATCTTTCATTTAATATATTATACCCATATGGAACACCTACTTATACTAGACACTAGTGGCTTTGACCTCAAGGGGCTCCTAGTCTAGTAGAGGGAGAAAGAAGGATTTTAAGCAAACATAATTAATACAACTAATAGAATATTGGAGAGATGAGAGAGTTGCTGTGCAAACTCAGATGGGTGGGAGAGGTCAGCAAGAACTTGGAAGAGGAATGGAACCCTGCATGAATTCCAGAAGGTGAGTAGAATTAGGGTAAAGTGAAGAGTGGATTGTGAGAACATTTGAGGGAAAAAGGCTACAATGTTTCTTCCTGAATTAGAAGGGGAAGCACACCGAGATCAACATTAGTTTTCCTAACTCATTATGCAGGCACTAAGCACAGGGTTATGCCAGAACACTGGAGTTAGCATTAGGCAGATCCTATTTCAAAATTGGCACTCTCTATTCCCTTACCTATAAAATGGGGATAATACCTATTGTGAGGCATGAATAAAATAATGCATAGCCACAGAGTTTAACAGTGGTAAGCATTATTCGTGTTGTTATTGGCATGACTATAGCACAGAGTGACAGAGTAGATCTGTCCATTACCATCTTATTAGGGGCTTATATTATACATTGTTTCAAGCCATAAAATACTGTTGCAGAATCTCCCTCATAGTCTCAGAGGGAGGATATGGATCAATGCTGTTTATGGTATGAGAGCCATAATTCTCCCGTGATCAGGCCAGACACATCTATGAACAACACATACAGGAGAAAGCAGCAACTGACATCCATTTTTGCTTTGTTTTCTAAGAATGGTAATGGCCTCAGCTTCCTTCCTTCCTCTCAGTGAGCTTGAGCAGAACAAAAACAGAATTTATTTTATTGTACTGCCAACACTTCATTTCATTTCCCTGGAATAATTCTCTGGGTATATCCTCGGCTGTTTCTTATTTGTCAGTCCTTTCCCAGTGCAACTTAGGAGATCTTAGAGGAGAGATGCTGAATCAATATTTGAGCTTTATGTGGGTCCTGGAAAAGCCCTGAGTACACAACAGTGAGTTTATGCAGAGTCCAAATCTGCCTTGAATGGAGCCCTGTCCAACTGGGCTAGCTCCTGACCTAGAAGTGATGCCTGGCTACAAAGCTACTTCCTGTATTTTGGCCAGGGCCCCCGAAGAGTCCAGGACATCTATCTTTCAAAGGTTATTATATGGCTGTCTGAGGGCCACAACCACCACCTCCATATCCCACAGACACTTGGAATTACCTTTCCAGTTACCAGCTCTGAAATGGGTATCAATGAGCCTGAGATCTAGTCTTAGCTCTGCTGTGTGACTTTAAGCAAATCGTTGACTTCTCTTGTCTTTGTTTTCTCTTCTACAGATTGAACTAATTGGGCTAGTTTCCAAAGTTACTTCTAGTTTCATGCCATTTAGAAAAACCGATATGCTCTTGTTTAATATTTTAATAACAGTGTACTCATTCAGTTTGTCATGCGTTCATTCAATAAATATTTGTTGCACACGTATCCCTGCTGGGCACTCTGCTAGGGATACTACTGAAAACAAAACGACTTCATGATCTTTTCACTCTTATGGTCTTTGCCCTTCTTGCTGTCTTGCCAAAGATTCAGACACTAACACAATCACATAATTGCACATTTTAGGAGTCTTCATAAACGGCAAGGGAGAAGTAGTGGATAACTCCTTTCTGCCCTTCTCAGAGCAGATCAGTCTTGGAGACCTGTATACAATGTTGAGCATTGCATTTAAAGACTCATGAAGATGAAGTTGAGTATGTCTAGATATGAACAATCTGAGGACACCTCATTGAGATACTGAGACTGGGCCACATAAAGAACTAAGAAGAAATACTCAAGAAAGAGAAGATTTGGAAGAAAGGATTAGATATTTAGCAAAAAAATGTACTTCAAATAGTGAAAGTCATGTGGAAGGAGGATGAAACTTGTCCTAGATGGTCTCATGAGCTAAAATTATGACCAGTGACAAGAAGTTGGAGGAAAATAGATTTTTTGCACAATATGACATATATCACAACTTAAATATACAACAGAACAGGCTGCTTCAGGAAGTAGTGAATTCTCTATCACTAAAACTATTGAAACTGAGACTAGAAGGATGACAATACAGGCAGAGCGTATTTAATGATGGTGAGCAAATAAATGGCTAAATGTATCAATGCCCAGAACATATATGTCAGCTTTGCCTATGTAGATGAAAAAAAATTACCTATAAAATTCCTGTCATTCTGAAAATCTAGAAGTTTTGTATCTATGATTCTAATAGACATGTACTGCCCCAGTAGAGTGCTTTAAGGAACACAGACAAGGTGCCCAGGCTAATAGATCTTTCTCATCTAATTGGGATTGCAAAGGACTTCATTTTCTGAATCTATAAAATGGGAATAATAACACTTATTATAGGCTATGTTTTATATTATTATTATTATACTTTAAGTTCTAGGGTACATGTGCACAACATGCAGGTTTGTTACATACGTATACATGTGCCATGTTGGTTTGCTGCACCCATTAACTCATCATTTACATTAGGTATTTCTCCTAATGCTATCCCTCCCCCCACCCCACGACAGGCCCCAGTGTGTGATGTCCCCTGCCCCGTGCCCAAGTGTACTCATTGTTTAATTCCCACCTATGAGTGAGAACATGTGGCACTTGGTTTTCTGTCCTTGTTTGCTCAGATTAACGTTTTCCAGTTTTATCCATGTCCCCGCAAAGGACATGAACTCATCCTTTTTTATGGCTGCATAATATTCCATGGTGTATATGTGCCACATTTTCTTAATCTAGTCTGTCATTGTTTTATAAGAATTAAAAGAGATAATATGTGAGAAGTATCCATACTATGGGATTAAATAAATTAATAAATTAATTCATGCCATGTATTTGGAATAGTACCTAAGCAGGTATTCATTGTAGCTTTGAGCAACAGTATTTGTTCCTTTCATACTTTAACGACCACTTTAGATGAAGGGCACATTAACGTTATCATTACAAAAACCCTAAGGGAGAAAGTTGGCTGGATAAGGAATTCTTGAATCAGTTGGACTGGACCTAGCTATCTGAACACTCCCAGATGAGAGAAGTGTCCATAACATCAGACCCAAATGAAAATTCCAGGAGCTTGGGTTT